>NC_079432.1:4822567-4880067 GCF_026213295.1 Gadus chalcogrammus
GAAATGAACAGCCCCATGGGGTGAAGAATCCCGTTGGGGGGGGGGGGGGTGCTTCCACCTGAGGCCTTCTTCATCTGCTGAAGTACGTCTAGCTATGGAGCGATGGAGCTATGGTGCTAAATAAAGAATGGAGCAGTAACTGTGGGGCTATAGAATGAATGGAGCTATGGAGCTTTAGAATAAATTGCGCTATGGATCTACGGGGAGCTTTATAAGGAATGACGCCACAGCGCTCTAGAAAGGCCTGCCTTGGACAGGAGACGAGGGAGAGTGGGACCGACGTCAGAGCACGGATGCACCAACCCCAGCCTCGTGTAGCAGCAATAATCAAGATTTATTTTTTCCCTCCTACGGTGAGTGACTTTTCTTTTTGGCTTGTGCGCGTGCGTGTGGCCGCGGGGCTGATCTCAGTCCAGCCCTTAATAAGACTCATTTCACGGCAGGGAGCCGGGAGATTACATCTGACAGGACGGACGTGAGGTGGGGACCGGGAACACAGATTTCGTCGGGGGGGGGGGGGGGGGCTAAGCTTCGGTCTCCGAAGCCCCTCTCAGACCCCGGGCGCCGTCTCACGCACGGAATCCTTTCCTCCCCATTCCCGCCGGGAGCGCTGCAAGCGTTGCAAACGGCTAGCCAGGGTTGGTTTCTTTTCCTCGGAGCGCATTGACAAGAAACAGCCCCAACCTGAACCGCCATTACCAGGCAACTGCCTCGATTCGAGTCCCCCCTTAAGAGCCTTAACTTGAAGGCAAGATTGAAGGGGGGGGGTGCTGGGGAAGCAGCACTGACAGCTGTTTGGTGGGAGCTCACAGATAACCCTGCCTATCCTCGTCTACTAGCCTCCACTGTCAGCCCACTCTGGAGGAATGTTAAGTGGTGGGCAGTCGGCCGGATGGTAAAGTGATGTATGGCCCCGCGTTCCTCATGAAGCCTAAAGATGTTCCATCCCAGGGGCTTGGGGTGGGGTGGGGTGGGGTGGGGTGTGTGGGGTGGGGTGTGTGGGGGGGGCACTCTGGCTGCCAGGAGTTTGATCAGGAATTTCCATGGCTGCTGCGAGAACGCCGGGCTTATAGTTCCATTAGGAAGAGAGTGGCGGTGAATGTATTACCCCGTGACGGACAAAGAGTGCACGAGGAACGGCCCCCTCCATTATGGGATTGCACTTTAATTGCGCCGAGGAAGAGGAGAGTGCGAAGGTGTACGAGGCAGCGGACGAAGGCCGAGGGAGGAGAGCCTGAATGAGCTGGAAGCTGTGAGGTCTTCAAGGAGAGGAGGTGTCGCCGACTGGGATTCAAAGCAGACTTCTTGTTGTTCTTGTTTTGGTTGGCGTTGTTGTTCCTGCCCGGAAGCAGTTTATAAGAGTAATATCTTTGTCAGCGGGAAATAATGGAAATGACATGCATAACTTGATTGATCCTCCCCCACCAATCAACCTTTTTTTTGCTTTCTCTTTTTCTCTCGAGATGTCTCTCTTGCTCTTTCTCTCTCTCTCTCTCTCTCTCTCTCTCTTTCAATTAAATGGGTGAAATTATCTTGATAATTTCCCCACGCTTGTTGAACATCCCCATGCCTGTTGTGTTGTGCACATTCAAATTGGCTATCACTCTGCAAGCCGCCTATTGTCCTATTAATTGACATAAGGTTAATAAGAAAATTCTAGGTCTGTCAATGAGTTGACGTGACACAATATAATATCATTAGTGTGAAAATAAATAAACCACTGTTGATGTTACTTATGTCCACGATAAACCGCACAGATTTGAATGGGTCAGAGACAAAAAATAAATAAAAAATGGGCAACATTGTACTGTTATTCAAACAAACACAGACACACACGCACACATAGGCCCGCACACAATCAAACAAACACACACACACACACACACACACACACACACACACACACACACACACACACACACACACACACACACACACACACACACACACACACACACACACACACACACACACACACACACACACACACACACACACACACACAGCACTATGAATATTCAAAGAGATAAACACATTCCAGCGAGACAGCTAATTGTAACATCTGTTTAAGTAGCAAATGAGCATTGTGATAAAAGTAGACCTACCTTCCATCTTAACATTTCCTTCCTCTTTAATGTCTGCGTGACTCTGGAGCTCTTCACAATGAAGTGTGGCCCTCGTTATTCACCGAAACGATACATCTTGAACCTGAATCAAAATAATTCTTCTTCTGTAAACATGAGAACAATAATCTGGACTCTTCTCTGTACACGTGCGTGCCTGTACTGCCCTCACCTGGTGTAACGAAGCTACTGCAGGAGGCCCCTTGTTCAGTAAAAGAACTCCAAAAAAGAAAGAAAGGTCGAATTGAATGCGCCCAATGTCACTAGAAAGTCGAAGCACAAACACAAATTATTTCTTATTATGTGCGAAAAATGTCTTTCCATTTGTTTTATGAAGGATTCAATAAGAGCATTGGTCTCTGATGAAACATTATTTAACAGACCCACATGATGTTTTACAACTTAGGTCAATAAAATTCGTAAATTTGGTTAAAATTAATTTATGACATTTAAATGGTTGGCTTTGTGTTTACTTGCTGCTTCACCTGATTCATTTGGGAACCGGATAGCTGCAGTTTATAAGATGTTGCTAATGTACTTTCAACAACACATCCCAATAGTGAAACTCAATGAAAAAAACGTTGTATTCCTGCATTTACATCAATGCTTTTTATCCAAATTGGTTGACAAGTAAGATTGTGAACAATCAATCACAAAAATGTTTGATACTTGGTCATGGTTGGGGCCATTTAGAGACCGTTTTACTGGTCTATAGCTCTCTCAATTTACAAATAATTGACTGGTAATTGATTGATAATCGCTCTGACATAACATCCTGTTTTTAATTACTACTTGGGGGGTGACCTATACTGCCAGTCCTACGTTAAGGCTGTGTATAGCCTAGATAAAGGCTTTGTAGTAGACCCACTCAACCAGCAGAGAGGTGGAGGAAGAATAAATCATGGCAAGCGAATGACATTTGTTTCGCTATAACTGCCAGCAAGATGCATTGGATAGGCAATCCATCCCTTTGGACTGAAGATCCACTTTGGTCCCATCTTTATTAGGCACATGACAGATACAGATTTGTTAGGCCTTTACAGACACAGCCACTCATTCCTCTGTGGCAGTTCACAGACTTTCCTCAATATTTCATGTGCATCGTTGGAAAGAAGGAAGAACATTAGGATGCAAATGATAATTTACATCGTAAACCATATTGATGTCAGTTGTTTTTCTGCTTCGCTTGTCTAATGAATTTCACGGCGGTTCCCGAAGGCAAACACCACATTAAATCCTTGTAAGATTAGCAGAGCAGTACTTCGGAAGGTACCTCAAAATAAATGGAGATTTTGTATGCAAGCTCCAGAGATGCATGACTGCGTTGTGTTTACTGCTTTATTTTACTTTTTGCAGCATCGCACAACACTACCACGTTAAGTGAAAAGTTTAAAGAACAGTTTCACTGAAAACCACAGGATGGTATAGTGACAAGTAGGCCGACGTGATGTTGTGACTAAATGCTGCCTACGTTTGCTTAAGTGGACAACAAAGAAATTTGTATTCCTCTGAGATGTCCAGCTGAAGACAGCTTCAAACCTCTCATCTCAAGACCCGCCCTCAAGGTCATCCTGTTGCCTGGTAACCAATCAGGAGGATAATGCAGACAGTTCTGTTCTGCCAGGTACCAGGAGTTCAACATGTATTGGCGGTTGTTGTTGTTGTTGTTGTTGTTGTTGTTGTTGTTGTTGTTGTTGTTGTTGTTGTTGTTGTGGATGTTGTTACTGATCATGTAATTAGGCTTTAATAAACAACATTTATTTTTATAGCTTTCCCTATTTAATTCAAATATTGTTGTTAATGTTGGTACATTCATACAATGCTACCCTTTAACTGTGGAGAAATGTTATTTCTATTTATTTTATAAACTCATGATCACTATTCTAAGAAAGAAGAGTCACGGAAAATGGGTCAGGGGGGAGGGTCAACGTCTCAGAAGTAAACATGAGTAATGACGGTGTGAAGGGTTTCCTACAGAACGATTCTGTCCTCTTACTAGATGGTCCACTGGACCACTGTCTATGTTTTGAGCGAGATATCGTAACATTTCTGTACGTGAAGATTGTGACCAAAGTAGGTTAGCTAACCCTGAAAAGTAGTAGACATGATGGATCGCAAATCGTGCAGTATGAACGGAGGAGCGGGACATCTTCGCCACGGACCTGGGCTTGGTTTCATAACATTGGAGGACTTGAATGCCCTCACGGATGAAAATGTGGAATCAGACATGACCAGTAGCGAGGGTTATGAAAGAGAAGGAACCGAGATTGCAGAAGACGATAACCAGGATCGACTGCTTAATTATTGGCAAAACATTGGCAGGGGCCATCAAATCGATATACCACGTGGTGAGTATTTTAATCAGCTTGTATCATTAACTGCAACAAGACGCCTTCCTCATTCGTTGTGCACATTCTACCTATATTTTATATATATATAGGCCTATATATATATATATAGGCCTATATATATGTATATATATATATATATATATATATATATATATATATATATATATATATATATATTATTATTATAATTATTATTATATTATTCACTTATTTGTATAGCCATGAATTTAAAGTCTTGTTTTGTGTGCAACCCAAAATAAAACTCATCATGTCACCATTTTATAGCTTATCCCCGGTACAAAATGTTATAATTTATGAGTTACCATCCTTACTGCTTAGTGATCAAAAAGGGTATTTAATACGATTTGATTCAATTATCTGTTTGTTGACCTTGGTTGTGGTTTCTTTCAGAGATGGCCCAGCCCATTCAGCAGCTTACCGCAGACATAGAGAGTTCGCCACACAGAGAGCAGATTCCGTTCACCTTAGTGGCTCGTAAAGAGGTTGGCTGTGTGGTTGATATCTACCAAAGCGTAATGCATACACTTGAGAAGACCGGTTTCCCCTGTTATTCTGAGATTATTATTAGAATTAGAATTCAGAGAAAAGCTTTAATTGATTGAAAGATCCGCTCTGTCTTTCGGGCAGTTTAGTTTTTTAATTAAGAAAAAAAAGCTATTTCTCAGAATTCAGAGATTTTAATATTATCAATTCAGAAAATCACGGAAACATTTGAGACTATAATGCTATTCACTATTAAGTCAAAGACTTTTATCCAAAGCGACTTATAGTGAATAAAGCAACAGGTCAAATCCAAATCCAAATGTCCCCCTAAATCTTCCTGTATCTTTCTTATTGTGACTAACCCCCTGAACCCACTCCTTAAAGTGTGTGTATCATTTTAACTAGCTTGTATCTTAAAAGAACCCAGCTAAGAACTAGGTCGGAAACAGACAACACTGGGTTTGACTATAACAACTCCAACAACACATAAGGGCCCTTTTAAACGTTTATCTGTAGATTATAGTGAGGGTTAGTGAGTGTTAGTGAGTGTCTTAAATCACCGTGGACTTCTCTCTGAACGGATTGCGTTCCTCTTGTTCCCCAAACAGGGTGATGGCGCGGCGTGCGAGAAGCGCTTGATGGACACGGCGTGCTGGGCGTGCATCACGGTGACTGAGGACACCTACGAGAAGAGCATCTGCGCGGGTTTCATGAGCATCATGAGGTACATCTGCCAGCAGAACACCTCGGGTAAGTGGGTTAAATCATCGTTGTCGTCGCCGTCGACGACGTAATCATCATCGCTATAGCAACGGTAGTCAGCCACCAACGCCAAGCCCAGCCACAGTCTATTTTTTACAGTCATAAGACGAGATATGAAAGAGCTGGGAGGATGGTCGTGGTTGTTGCTGTTGTCATCCTCTGATGTGAATTGATTTGGTTTGGTTAATATTTGAAGATTGTACTTCTGCTATTTTGATTAACTCTGCGACCGACTGGTTATAAAGTCACAAGGAATTTGGATGTGTGGAGGTAAACAAAACACCCAAACAGTTTTCTCTCAGCAGATGTTGAGCCCAGACTCTATTATAACATAAAGAGGGGGAAACATCGTTCATGTTTCAAGTTTCATCCAACGGTAATCATATTCCCCCGGAGAAAAACACATTTCCGTCTGTTTTCCTCTTCCATTACAGGGAGGTACTTGGGCATGACGGTTCCAATAGTTACCGTGGTGCGAACGGATGATGCCCTTAGCCGCCTGTCCAGGGAGGTCCGGCTGGCCTACTGCCTCCCTTCCTGCCTCCAGGACCAACCCCCACTGCCTACCGACCCAGATATCACCCTGGAGACCTGGCCCGCCACGGTGCTCCACAGCAGGTCTGCCTCCACTTCCTCTGGACTGTGAATACGGTCATCAGAGAGGCTCTCGATTGGTCGTTTCTAGCCTATAGTGTTATCCATAATCATACCTTTCATTAATTATTTCACTCATAGTGGCAGGGTGAACCATACTAAGGAATAACATTTGTACATTTGCCAGAAGACAGAGAACCAACAATATATCGCTTGTAGGTAAAGACTTTCATAGAACCAGGGGCCAATCATTAACAATTGTTAGGTAAACCCATTCCCTGTGTACAACAAAGATAGCTAGGATAAGATGCTACACGATGCTACTATTTTAATCTTTAATTTTTATTTTATAATACTATTTTTAAGTGCAAGGAGGTATATCATAAAATGGGTGCATACATTAAGTGAAAGGACGCCCGACATACAACGAGTGAGTACATTAGGTGCCAGGACGTACAAAATACAATAAGTGCGTACATAAGGAGCCAGGACGTACAACATACAATAAGTACGTACATTAGGAACCAGGACGTACAACATGCAATAAATGCTTAAGAGAGGGTGTGGGGTAAGGGGGGGAGGCTATGCTTAGTCTAGGTGAACACTGACCTGTTCTCTATGGTGTATAGTGTTATCCATAATCATACATTTCATTCTTCTCATTTATAGTTGCTGATGTTGAACACTGCTGAGGTATAACCAATGAAAACATTTCATTTTTCTGAATGTTGGTGATTGATACACCGATTTTTGTACCAAACCTTCAGCATGAATGGTTGGAATACATAACAGTGTTGGGAGAATCAAACAATCACTGTTGAATCACAGACTGCCAGTAAGAAGAACGAGTGGATAAGAGTCATAAGGGTATTCAAACCTTCATTTAAAACTGAAATTCTGGCAAAATATAAGGCCTCAAAAGCCTCATTCTCTTAGGAAACCGTGAACCGAATATTAAAATGTTTTCAGACAAAGAAAACCTTTTAGAGAAAGCCGAAGGCCCTCCACGCACCAGGGCTTCGACGTAGAGCACAAACAGAAGCTGAACTTTCCTGCGTCCTTGTATTTGCCCCGGAGGCATATTAAATCACGCGCGGACGTACTCCTTTAGTCCGTTTAAATGGATCCCCAAAGGGAAATCACCATCAAAAACACAGGAGGTGGAGGGGGAATAAACACAGGTAAACACAAGGCAGCGCTCCCATTGTTTAACACGGGTGTGGTTTGAACGTGGGCCCTCTGTGTGCATGCTCTATGCTCGAGGCTCGAGCTTTGTGATGTGGAGGCCTTAAAGGCTCAGTTATGGTTCCACGTCGCCGCAAGGCAGTGACCACGCAGTCGCTTCGACGCAGTCGTGAACCTCTTTTAGTGAGCGGACCAATCACAGCCCTTGCTGACTGCGTGCAAGTCTACAATATTTGGGAAGCGCACGTCAGGCCCTTGCAGTGGACGCAAGGACGTAATGGGTCTGTAAATGACGTGGAACCATAACTAGTCTCACTGAGATTCTGATTGAAGCGACCCCTTTGTTGTTGTTGTTCCCAGGGCTTTCACAGGTCCCACCAATGAAGAGACCGTCCTACACGAAATCAGAGCATTGGCCGAGATCCTGGCCTCTCCGAACCTGCTCAGCAACACATTCGTCATCGCCGGATACACCAGCTTGGCCGCCACACACCGCCACAACGAGGTCTGGCTCCTGGAGCGCCAGTGACGTTCAATAGGAACGCCGTGGGTTAATGGTGGTTTTAGGCCGGTTCCTGCTTTGTTTGTTGTTCCCCTGGTGTCCATTTGTTCATGCTACTCCCTTGGTGAATGGTGGACGAGGACTCAATTCCTCTCAAACACCTGCTTTGAAAGTGTTAGTTATTAAGTTAATTAAGGTTAAATTAAGTGTGTCATTGGGTTTGTCAATAACGCTGCTTTGTATAGATGCATGTATGTTCAATGTTCCCGATTGGCTTTGTGATGTCTGTCATGTTGTAATACTGCACTGTTCTTGTGTTACATAGCTTGGATTTATAGGTGCTGCATGTAATATTCGAGAGTTATAAAGAGAGAGAGTGAAAAAGAGCATATGAGAGCATGATTGATCAAAATAAGCAACCAATAAACATCCTCTCCCCCTCTGCTCCCTCCCATACTACGTTTTGCTGCATTTGAGCATTTCCGTGCACCTGTGATTGACAGGGTTGATTGATTTCCCGACCATGAATGAAAAATTAAAAATGTGCTATCTCCTATTCTGAGAAGAAACTAATTTAGAAATATGTTTTTCCATATAGGTTACTTTTCGTTTTTGTGTTCGGCAAGTCAAAATGTTAAGGATGTTTAAGTGCTCCATATGTATGTTTATATTCAGGCAGTGATGAATATAATTTATGTATAGCATACCCTGTTTTTACATCAGATCTTCTTGTTAAAGTAATGCCTTTGGTCTATCACTCTCTTCTCTCAGTTATCTTTGAGTAATCAATTTTTTTCTGAAATGCGTTCCCTTGTTCGTTTTGGGGTGCTTTTAATATATTAGGAGTGTTGTTTTTTTTAAGCAGTAATGTGTGGATTTGACAAAATGCATAAAACGTCATAATAAAGTATGCATGCCGAAAGGTATGGTAAACAACCACTTTGAGAACTTTTATCTCTCCCACACGCTTATTCATCATCTGAAAATTAATTATAATATATCCTATACGTACAGAATTAGACCTCCGTTAGTGGGAGACGCAAGAATATGAATGAGTTTTCGAGATTTGGTAGCCTAAATACATTTTTATCTACGAGGTCTCAGCAGAAATATGACCACATTTTGTTTCGCCTCATTGGGGACACATTATTAATTGTTGTTATTATTGTTATTATGATCATTATTACGGTAATTATTATTTTTGACGAATAATTTCTGCCTCATAAGTTCAGGGTTCATTCGCTTCTCTTCCAAAATGGCGGAAGAACCAGCACGAGAATGGAGCGATGATCAGCTCAAAAGTGATGATCTCCCGAAAAAAGACCTTATTAAGTTTATCCAAGATAATGCGGCTAACTCGGTACGTTGAATCATTTTGGGGGTGTCTAATTGATACGTGTATGAAATTGCGAAGTTAGCATTCAAGCTTGCGTTGCGTCGCACTGGCTGGTATCTGGCGATGCTAACCGTGTGCACTGCCAGCTAGCGGCGAGGCTAGCCATGCCTCCGCAGAGCTAGGCTAATGTGCGTTGAATGCACCACGCACCATGCATGTAGTGGCGTGCATCCCACTGTATTGCAGCGGATGTTATCCACAAAATGGAACGGAATTTCCTATTGTATGTTTTGAATAAAATGCAAATGAATAAAATGGGACTTGGGTCCCACCTTTTTAATTTTTTTTATTTTCTGCAGATTCTGTGCGATGACTCTGTGAAACACTAATGATTTATGCATGGTTGTATCCTCTTTCAGTTTCTTGCCGAGCACAAGCTTCAGGGAAACATAAAGAGTGTTGCGAAAACGGCAAAGAAAGAGCAATTGATGATTGCCTACAATCAGCTGTTTGAGACCAAAGTAAGTGATATTTAGCAGTGAACTAATTTTAAGTATATATTTAGAAAAATGTTTTGAATTCCTACATCCTTTTTAATAATCAAAGGTTTATTTTTAATGTTGTATTAAACTGAGATCACATGCATGTTTTTTCCAATAGGAAATGTGAAATGTTGGATAATAACTTGTTATTTTTCCATTTACAGAAATTTAAAGGAACTGAACCCATTGAAGAAGTCATTGAGCAGGTTAAAACTGTAAAAATTGAGGATGACCCGAGTAAAGACGCAAAGACAGAACTTGTGGATGAGGTACTGTTCAGACATCTATATTTTAACCATTAGTGAACCATGGTGTCTGATAAATTGAAGCCAAATTCTGTATTCAATCTATATTTTAACACATTCCCTTCTAATATCATACATCAGTCTCATCTTTTGTGATATCCATTAACTATGCATGGAGAATCCCATAGGTAATTTACTTTTGTAATTCAAAACATTCCACATTTTTAAAGCTGAGATCCTTATTGCTTTGCTTTTCGAAGGGTCCACCCAAGTACTTCAAGTCGGTGCTGAAGAAAGGCGACAAAACAAACTTCCCCAAGAAGGGTGAAAACGTGAGCTGCTGGTATACGGGGTCCCTGGTGGACGGCACCGTCTTCGACACAAACATCCCCACAAGTAGGCCTCATTCATATCCATCTCCCAACTATTTCAGGTTATGATGAGCCTGGCCAGTTATCTCATTGTGTCCATCTCCTCTAAACCCCACAGCGGCCAGAAAGAAGAAGCAGTCCAAGCCTTTGAGCTTCAAAATTGGCATGGGCCGAGTCATCCGAGGGGTGAGCGATCCTAATGGCAATTATATGCAAGCAATGCTTCAACGGGTATCGCTATGAACGGATATATCCGGAAACATCAGTGCCCTGAACTGCCTCTTCATAACATTATGGTTGATGATCTGATTGACTATTTATTTCTTCTCCTAGTGGGATGAGGCCATCTTGACCATGAGCAAAGGCGAGACCGCCAAGTTGGAAATCGAGCCAGAGTGGGCCTATGGGAGGAAAGGTCTTCCAGAGAACAAGTATCCTTTTTCATTTGGACAAGCTGTTGAGATTCGTCTTGGGAGTGTGAATACTTTACACTGCATCAATAATAATTTCACAATAAGACATGTATGCCATGATGGGGTGATGTTTCTTTAGAAGAATATATGAAGTAGGGAGTGATGTTTTCATGGCTACCGAATCTTTGCTAGAATAATGGCATAATATGTGGCCACGGATGCATGCAATACTTCTCATTTACATTGAGGTAGTTTACTTATTTACATTTTGAGTACACCCCAAATTGCATATTTTAAGCGATGGGCCTAAAGTTGAGTTGGTCCTTTTTTGTTTGACTTAAAGATCTATGTATTTATATCAAAATCCTATGTCCTTTCCTTAACCTAACCTTCAGAATCCCTCCCAATGCCAAACTGATCTTTGAAGTCGAACTGGTAGCTGTGGACTAGCGGACAAAGGCTCGCATGCACATCCCAAACTAAGAAAAGTGTCACAAGATGACCATGCTTGAAAGATAACATTTTAATTCACATATTGATTACGATTGGCCTGGTTTTGTTTACACCCGTTAATGGTTTGTTTGTCTTGTCAAATTGTTCATGTATTATTTACCTTTCCAGCATGGCCAAACAAGTGATGACTTGTCAATACTGTACATAACAGGAGTCCTGACGTTTTTCTGTATTTGTTTTGCATGTTCAACGTAAGGTATGATTAAAGAATTTTGAAACCGACATTTGCGATTTTATTCCATGTTTTCCAAACTTGGGGGTGGGGTTGTAGGCTAGATGGATATGCTCTAGCTATAAAGATTAATTTAATAAGACCTGGAGATTTTAATCATGGTAGTTGATATAATTAAAGTGTCGGTCTGTCCTATATTCAAACATTGAATAAGGATTATTAGCCATGACTCAACTAAGTGAGCAAGTCATCACAGGTCAATATTGTAAGAAGCTGTTTTGGGTTTGACTTATGCAGATGACACCAGGTTTGGTGTCAGAAAATTGGGTCGTAACTCAAATCTGCAGCCCAATTCAAAATGTCCTACCTTAGTTCTATTCATCCATGTCAGTAAATAACTTCAGTAAAATGACAAGGTTGGTGTAAGGATTGTAAAGTGGCTAGGGTAATGAGGCAAAAAAGGATTGGCATCCTTGGGCAAGATGTGAAACTCCTACCTGCAGAGTAATTAAACTGCATCCAAATGAACCCTGCCAGACGCTGTGCATTGGTGTCCAATGCCAATTATAAACAAGTGCATCTTAAATCCCTATACACAGGGCTCTGAGCTATGGCATATTCAATTGGTTATATTTAAAAATGTCCCAACAGAACAGTGCACGGCTTGAATACCATTAAGTAATGCAAATATAATTTGGTCATAGATCTCTCTGCTATGCCATGTCTTGTTTCTAGACAAGCACATTAAGATAAATGACACTTAGCAACTACAAGTGATTTGTTCACCAAGTCAAATCTTTATTCTGTGCAGAGGAAAACATTTCATTTGGTAAACAAAGATGTGATGTGAATGCAAGTCATCTCCGCCCAGGCGCTATAAAGAGCACTTAGGAGTTGGCATTGGGTCCCTTCTTCTTTCCGAAGGTGGGCACCACGTTGACGAAGCGCCGGTTGTACTGGATGCGACGCTTAGCCCGGCCGGTCTTCTTCTTCTTCTTCTCCTGCTTGTCAACCTGGAAGGATCATGGGGGAAAAAGCAGAGTTGCATCGACACGGTCAATGATTTTAGTGAAAGAAACCCACGCCTGTAATACAAACATTGAGGGAGTCATGTGTGATCATTTAAAAGCAGTTTAATTAAATAAATAAAAAAAAAAAAAAATGAGAAAGTATCGAATCATGTACCTTGGGGGTCTGTCCCCTCACTTTACCAGCACGGGCCAGAGAACCGTGGACCTTGCCTGGAAAACAATAAATGAAGTGAGTTACAATTAATTGTGGCGAGTATCAAAGCATCAAAAAATATTTTCTTCTGACTTTGGTCATGATTTAGCCATGACAACAGGTAAAAATCCTGTTGGGCTAATAATTAGCTACCTATTACAATTTCGCAAATAATTCAAACCACTTGGCCTTCATGAAACACAATCATGAGCCAGCAGGGATTCATACATACCTCCAAGAAGCCTTCCAGCCACCTCCAGGGTACAGTGCTCAGAGATTCCACAAGATGCCAGAGAGAGGTCATCCTCCAGTGGGCAACCGGCGAGCAGCAGCACCTGGTCTTCAACCAGGAGACCCTCAAGAGCCTGGACGTGGGCCTGAAATACACAGCAAATAGTTTCGGATTAGATGGCGTCTCGAGAATGATGGCAAAAATAGAGAGACATGACGGAATATTGGGTAGGAATGTACCTTGATAGCTCCAACGGTCTCCTGACCCGTCACCTCAAGGGTGTGGGTGTTCTGGGCACGCAAGAAGAGCTGCATCTTGAGGCTGGGACAAAAAACAAAGTGTTGATTGCAAATATAGTCGGTCAATTACTTTCATCATGCCTTAACATATAGATCGCATTAACCTGGAGTAGGGGATAATCACTTTAACTAAATAATACAGGGAAATCGTTTAACCAGCATGACGGTGGATCATATTATACCAAAAAAAGTGGCCACTACAATAAGGTGCATCAGGAAAATATGCGTGGAACAATCTCGAGGTAATAAGCTAATGCTATGCTACATCCTTAGCCACATGGGGCACGCGTTCTGGAGAATCGAATAAAAATAAGACTTCTTGCACAAATATTTACAACTCTATGTTATATTCGTGATCTGCGATATAAATTATATAATATAATGGCGCCTCTTTGCTTTCAACCCTTGATAATACGCACTTTAAACAGAATTTCGGCAGGCCTTACCTCGTTTGATGCTAGTCGATCAACGCTAGGCAAAAAAGGGCTTCCGATCGGTCCGAGCTGCGCATGTGCAGATTTACGTAAACTGGGAGAGCCGACGTAACCTTTTGACTACTTCCGTTTCAAGTATGGCAAAACAAATATAAAAACAAACTATATTCTCTGCGGTCCTAACTCGAAGTCTTTAAAGTCCTGATTATACTACGCTTCGTTATTCAATTGGAGTTCACTACTCAACTCGTCCTGAACCTGTCGGTGTCCTGGAATGGATTGATTTGAACTGTTGTGCCCTGTGCTTTATACTCAATAAATGTTCAAAGTGCAGTTAACAGCCAGTCGCATCTGATAATTTGCTGTACTGTTGTTCGTACTTTGAACTGTATTTTATATTCTTAATTTGAATCGACACAATTAATCTCAAGTATTGGGAGGGAATCATTAAGAATTCCATGCATAAAAGTTAGCTCTGTTGTGCTAATCCCTCAAAATCAATCCCCTGTTCATATTCATGAGGGGCATCTCTCAACATGTTATTATCCATGTTGACTTAAAAAGGTAGCTTTTACTTATCATAGTAATAGATCAATTGATAACTGATTATTGTACTTTTCCTGATATAACAAATGAAGCCACATCATATAATATCAATCTTTATTATGAAATTAAGCAAAAACAAAAAAAATAATTCCCTTTCTCTGTGAAAAGAGGACCATGACATGTTAAAAATCGGGGTGGAAAGAAGAGACAAGGGGCCACCGAAGTACACACAACAATGCCTTCTTTTGAAACCAAAATGGTCAACAATCAGATTTTTGTGAAAAGACCGAAACCGAATCATCCGCTCTAAAAATTAACAACTCCAGAGGTAACAAAATTGCCTTCAAATGAACATGCAGAAAAGAACTTAAGGCCTGGAACACCAGTGGTTGGTAAGATGAAAAATCAGGCGATCAACATTCCGCCAACAAAGGACATTGATAGATTATTGATATCAGAATAGACATGACCGAAGGGGATTATTGTCTTTTCTCTATCTTTATTATTGGGTCCATCATGTTGGAGGAGGAGGATAGTACTGGTTATACTGGGCGTACTGGTTGTACTGCCCCCAGTTGCTTTGTCCCCAGTTGCTATATTGTTGCTGCAAAAGAGGAGAGAAAAAAAAATAGATAAGCAAAAATAAGTACACGACACCAAACGTTTTACATCGACAACTATTGAGGCAATTTAGCTACTACTAGCTACTAACACAGTACAGGTCATTAATTTTAACCTAAGAGAGGCTCAAGCATGACTAATGGTAATCTGCAGACATGAGGGTTGAACCCCGACCCCGCCAAGAATGAACGGCTGTACAGTGACTAGGGGGCGAGCCGTACCTGGTACCAGCTGTTGTAGTTGTAAGCCGGGTTGGCTGTCAGGTCCTGCCCGGCGGTTCCAGTGGTGGAGTTCTCTTCCGCACGCTGCCTCTTAGCGTCTGGTTCCCCGGAGCTGCACACAAGGGGTTTCAGGTCAGTCCAATGAAACGGAGCAAAATGACAACTACCCTTCTTTAACATAATACAGCACACGGCACAAAACTGTGTGCACTTATATTAAAAATATATATATTTGGTCCAATATGCCGTTTAAGTTTCTACTACTATTCCTTAATTGTTCAGATTCACTTTTGAGTTGCTTTTTTAGAGTGACCAAGTGTTAAGTGTAGAATTGAATGTGTCCGTCGTTTAAAATAACAGATTGTTGAAAGGATTCCTATGTGCTCAACATAAACTAAAAACACAATTCTTCGGAACTGTGAGCATACTTGTTACGCTTCGATTCCAAAAATCAGGCGCCTAGCTAGACAATGCGATAAACCATTGTGTGTGGTAAGGGTGGTGAAAAACAAAAAACAAATGGAGGGAATTACCCATTCTCTGCTTTCCTCTTGGAGGATTCAGTTTCCTTTTTAAGCTTCTGCTGCTCGTCGTATGCCGCCACAAGTCTGTGAAATGTAAAAAAAACATGTTAAAACAAAGGGCTTACACAGCATCAAGACCTCAGAAGTAACATGTAGAAACCACGGTGTCGGAGGCGGCATGGCCGAGGGGAACTCACACATTGATATCGCTGCCAAAGTCCTCCAGGAACTCGACTTTCCGTTGGGAGAAGAGCAGCCGGCACTCGAGGGGCAGTGAGCTGTTCAGGGCTTTGTCGAAGCAGGCCAGGATTTCACCCTCGTTCTCCTGCACGTTCCCGCTGTACTCCAGCTCCAGCAGATTGAGATACAGCCTGGGACTCGTCTGGAAAACCACCGGAAAACACAGAGGGTCATTTATATATTAGATGAAAACACTGCATAATTTATGCAACACTTTAGGAAAAAAATCTTGCATAATCTTAAAGTGCAGTTCCCTCAAAGCCATTCCTTTTTGCTGTACTTTATACATTTTGTAATGTATAAATGTTTAATGTTTTTGTTGATTTTCACTTTATTTGATACATACAACCTTTCTTTTAGATTAAAATTTTGTTGTTCTGACCGTGTTCTCGCACCGTCTGGATGACATGTACATTTTGTTGTACCACGTGCCATGACAAGGGGTTGAGATCGATAACGAGTTAGATAACCGACCCGGTGGCATAACGCTCCTGGCCTCGTGCCGGCTCTCACCTCGTCCTTCTCGATGGCTTCCAGCAGCACCTTCCTCGCCTTGCTCAGGCTCTTCTGCACCTTCATCAGCTGCCGCGCCAGCTTCACGGCGTAGAACGACGTCTCGCTGGCGTCCTTGGCCGACGCCATGGCCTCCCGCAGCAGCGTCTCCGCCTCCTCCAGGTTGCCGTGGCGACGCTCCAGGCTGACCCTCCGCAGGCGCACCATGGCCAGGGACGGCAGCGCCTCCTCCAGGGCCTTAAGGATGCCGCGGGCCTCCTCCACGTTCCCTGGAAGGAGAGGGGAAACACAAACTAGGTTTTTAATTCTTTTTCTGTGGTGCGGACACCTGGGAATGTGGACTGTGCCCGTGGGGATGACCTACTACTTCAGTTCCGGGAAGAGGGATTTTTCATGTGGTTTCAGGATTAAACCCCTCACCTTTCGTTCCGATCCTATAGCTAGATTAGCAGAAAACTTGTCTATTTTCTTAACACTTAAAAACTAAACTCCTATTATCATCTCCACCTCATTACTGTGAAGTGGAGATCCAGTGCTCCAGTACTGTGATGGCCACCTAGTTGACCTCTGCTTAAAGCATGTGTCGTGTTGCCTTTGTTGTCCAACCCTGGAGCCGGGTCTTTACAGTACTACCAACCAAGCCCAGCTCTAGTTGCGATTAGAGGCAAGAGAATACAGCAGATTGTGGCTCACCCTGTTGTTCCTCATAAGCCGCAGCTAGAAGGTGGATGGACGGCTTCTTGGGCAGGTGGATGGTGCACGCCTTCTTGTAGACGTGTCGCACGCCCTCAATGCTCACGCCCTCTAGATATTTTGCATACTTAAAGAGCGAAACACAGGACGGGAAGTGGCAGTGGGCACAGAGGGAGAGTGCGGGGAAGGGCAGAGAACAGAGAGCGGGAGGAGGGGGGGGAGTAAAAATAAAAAGAAGAGGCAGAAGAGAGACCAGCCATTTTAACACTGTAACTTCGAGGGTTGACCGAAGTGAATTTCTTCATTGTCAAGAACGTTGTTTAAAATTTTCTGTGTAAACCCATCAGCACCTTCATGGAACCAATTAGATAAGTTTCTGTAAGGTAGTGGGAGACGGAGAAGATGCAACGTAGTAGTTGGCAAATGCTGCAGTCAAATCTTGTGTGGCAAGCTGGCCATCCCCTAATACAACAGATACAGTCACATATCAACGTTACACGCAGAGAGTGCAGGACGATTTACTGTGTCCATGTGATTATCATCGTTGATGGGAAGGGGGGAGGGGGGGGAAGTGCAGGGTGGGGTAAGTGGGGAGTGAGAGGGACAACGATGGGAGTACCTTGGTCCAGAACTCCTCGTAGAGGGCACACGCGATAAGGCACCGTTCAAAGAGCACCACCACTCGCTCGGGGGTCCCGTTCTCCATCTCAAAGTCCAGGTACTCCTTCCAGTTGTTCAGCTGGGCCTTCTCCAGGGATTTCACGTGGAAGTACGGCCTCTTAATCTGAAACGGCAACACGTTTAATACAAACCTCCTCTAATTGCTCTGGTTGACCAGGAATGACAAGCTGTTATTTTAGGCGCACACTGGTTGGATGACACTAAAGTCAAAGGGGAGCTTTTCACAACGTACCCCTTCTTCAAAGGCCCATCGCTTGCTGACTTCGTGTTCGTTGTGGTTGAAGTACTCCTGTCGGGTTTCGGTGACTTTGTGACGCATGTTCTCGATCTCCGTCACTCTCTGCATTAGAACACAAGAGACCCGGTTAACACTCATTTACCCTTTTTTCTAAATCACACGGCAAATGCTCCTTTTTTTTTTTTTACCAAATCAAAGCGGACGCCAATGTACCTCTTTCCCTGGATCACTACTCCCTAAAACTTAACGGCCATGGCCTGCCTGCAAGAAGTTTCATCAAGAGCTTACATTTATCGGCATCATGAGACAAAAGAATGGGAGGGGAATTCAAGCCTTTGTTGTAGTGATGCCTGGGGGGGGGGGGGTACGCCGGTTGGCATAGACCCCCCCCCCAGGGGCAGGGTTCTTGTGGTGTACCTTGGCAGGGTCCGGCAGGTCCTCCATGCCTTGTGGAAGCTCCTCCTCCGCCGCTGGCGTGTCCCCGTCCTCCCCAGCCACGGTGGTGATGCTGGCCTTGGAGAGCTCCAACCTCAGCTGGATGAACTCTTCCTCCGACAAAAAGTGCTTGGGGTTGTTGTTCTGAACGTGTTCTTTGAACCTGGCGGGAACAAGGTGGACCCATTAGGTTTCTGGAGCTTATTGGGGCGCAGGGGCAAATGGACACAGCAGGTATTCTACTAACATCATGGGGTGAGTGAAGTCGCTGACAAAAGATATGATAATGTGCTATGATAAAGACTCCCAAACATATTTCATACGAGGCCAGCCGTATATGAAGTATCAATCGGTGGATTCAACCGTCAAGGTCAGCGACACGCATCATAATTGTTCTCCATGTTTGCTGCGTACCTCTGGAAGTGCTGGGAATACAGTTGGGTGGGGATGCCCAGGATGCGATCATAGATGTTTGTGACATGAACCAATTTCTCCTGCTCCGTCTCCCAGTTGATGTAGGCTTCCCACAGCCGGTCGGAGCGAAAGTCTGTGCCTGCCGCCAGTACCGCATGTTCATAAGCACTAAAGAGTCAGAACAAACAAAAAGAGTCAGGACGCAATTTTTCGGTTTGCATCGGATTGTCGGTGCCGTAAGTAGTAAACGTTTATAAATGCTACTTTAACGGCACGACCAACCAAAACCCAATTGGAATCTAGATGGAAAGAGTGTTTAGTTAAAAACATGAGCAGCTTTCACTGCTTGGCCACCTAGAGAGTTTGTTATGTACGATCATTCAAAAAACCCATGTTTCCCCATAGACATTTAACCGATGGAACCAGGAGCCTCGGAGGCGGGACTTATTCTTCAGAGGTCTATGATGCGATATGTTGTCCTTTTCTTATAAGCTGCCTAAAATGGCAAAGGTTGGTTTCATTTCCTCAAACTGACGCCAGACCAAAACAAGAAGTGTAACAAAACCAACAAACCTCTTGTTCTACGGACATTAAAACAGAAAAGGAAAGCTTTCCCGGCAAATTATTATTTATTTTTTGTTGAAATTCTTGTTGTTCTGTCTTTCTCCGTGAGTGCTCGTGAATCTGTAAAGCGGCCTTGAGCGTGACAAAGGCACTATATAAACTAAACTTATTTTATTAATATTATTATGGAAAGCTTTCCCAGATACATGTACCGGATGCCAACTTACGCTCTGATACGTCCTTCCGTTTCTGGGTCGGCAGGGTCTGCGTTTTCTTTGATGAAGGACAGGTAGTGAAGCCACAGGTCTACGCTGAGAGGGATGGCCTGCAAGCCGTGTCTGTACACCTGGGGACGGGAAGAAACGGCACCGACAATGAGACACAATTGACAAGATGGCGACAGAACGCGTGATTAAAACACGCGTGGCAATATAGAAAACGACAAAATGGTAGAAAATGGTATCTCAGAGGAGACACTAATGTTTAGCAGTATCATGATATCCCCGTGTCTTGGTCATATTTACCTCCTCCGCGACCTGTATGTTGTCGTGTTTTTTTTCGATGTCGGCATACTTCTTCCAATAGCCGTAGCAGTACGGATAGTGGAGGAAAAACGCATCAAATGCTTTCCTCACCACTAGGAGAGCATTCTGTAAGAAAAGAAAAAGAAGGAACAAACAGAACATCAGTTTAGGTGTCTAAAGCGCACACATTTAAAGGTGTGGTGGTTAATCTCTTAAGGAACGTGAATAGAGTACTTCTGTGCATTGTTCACCTCTTGCTCAACATACTGCAGTAGATAGACCCAACTGTTGAAGTCCTCTGGGTTTGCCTCGCACTCCTTGAAGAGCTTTTCAAACTCTGACGGGACCTCGGGCTCTGGGGGCGCGGGCGGTTCCTGGGTGACCTCCTTGGCCGCTTCCTCCAGCTCCATACCATCCTCGGACATCTGAGGAGCCTCGTTGCCCCCTTGGAGTAGAACGCGTGAAGGGTTAAGCGAGTGCAAAAGGTAGAGCGGCATCACAATCTCAAGCCATCAGTTATGCAAAATCGATGAACACACAAAGCAAATTACCCTGGAGACCATCTTGGTCCACAGCCTCTGGTGCTACAGGGACCTCCTGGCCTTGCTGTGTGGACTCCTCAGGCGCTGCCATGTGTTCTACCTCAGGTGACTGTGGGGCAACATCGGTTGGCTGAGGAGGCTGCTCCTCTTGGAAGAGCTGGGCATTTGCTAGCTGGAACTGCTCCACCGCTTTTTCCACTGAAGCCAGGCCTGGAGACATCTGTTGTTGTTGGGGACCGAAGGAGTCCTGGGAATCCACATGCAAGACGGTGTTCTTTGAATCGGGCTCAGCAGGGACCTGGTCCAGAGACCACTCGGCAGGGGGAGGGAGAACTGGAAGGTCTGGTAGAAAGCCGTTGCCAGCGCCCTCCATAGCTTGGGAGTCCCCACTGCTGGAGGAGTCGGTGTCAAGAGTTCCCGTCATGGGCTCGTCTGTGTTGTTATAGTCTGGTAACACAGAATTTGAAAGTTATTAGACAACGCATTTTTTTTTTATAATTAAAAAAACAATGTTTCTGGATAAAGATAATTACAGGAATTGTATATTGGACTGAGTTGTGGGACGATTTGTTGGCGACACCACGCCAAATGGAGACGACACCAAAGAGTTGTTGTACTTTATAAATCGCAAAACTTTTTTGCCACGTTTCCTATGAAATACGCCTTTGCCGTTTCAAACAACAATGTCTTCCCACAATGGTAACTGTCCAATGAACAAACCCTATTTGAAAGTCACGGATGTCCGTTAGGTGCGTAGGGCCAGGTATGCGGTAGTAAAATGTCTAATTACAAAATGGGGGAAGTCAAATAACAAATGTGCAACTCAGTTGTAACAAGCCGTATGTCTTCCCCGCTTTCGGACTGTTAATGAATCAGGGTGCCAACAAAATAATAGCAACCCAAATAATCCGCAGCTGTTGCAACCTGACCCTAGTCCCATTTTTCAAACTAAGGCCAAGTTATTGTTGGGGCATGATAGTTAAAATAAAACATGCACTCACTCACTCCACACAAAACGAGTTCATAAGAGATCGTATTAATAGAAAGTCGACGGTAACACCGTTTATTACGTTTAGAAATGGGCCCGTGTTAATACTAAATCAAGACAGCACATTTGGTGCGAGGAAGTGTAGGTTTCGGTATTACCAACATTAGCAATCGAGACTTTAGCTAGTAACACATCCCTTCCGTAGACAAGTTCCTTTCTGTCTTGTTCAACGTTACGAAGATATGCTGAACAAACAACACAGTAGACCTCATTCAAAACACGCATCATGTATTTGTTCTGAGGTGAATGAACTATATGTAATGTGCCCTTATCTGCCAGTCCCAATGTGTGTGTGGTGTGTGTGCTCCACGCTAGCTAGCTAAGGTAGCTAATTTTAGCATCTTCTCCGGAGCCTAAAACGCAACACAAGAATCACATCGTGCTCGGGAAAATCCGTCGAACCAACAACACGCGACGATCATCTCACCAGTATGTTCCATGAAAATCGGGTCGAACGATTTGCGAGTCGATCTCAATTACTTAATCTTATACTGAAGTGCGGCACATCAACTCTCATTCTCGACAACTTCCAGGGGGCATTTACGGAGAAGGACGGCGCGTGCATCGCGGGACAGCGCAGTGCCCGTGCCCGCCGCGACGCGGATGGGGGGGACATTACGCGCCCCCGATACCTGTTCAAAAACGATATAAGGATATAGTATAAGTTGGTGGTCAATTTAGGGTTTATCTCAGTTAAGACTCGTGTTGGGTAGTTTTAATAATTGTGTTATTTTCCATTAGAATAGCCAGCCCAGCTTATCAAAACAATCTATAATAATAACAATAACAACATATATACTAATATTTTACTGCGCAACCAACGTTACTTCCAAAGAAAAAACTTGCAAATTGGTTTAATGAGGACAACTTTGAGCATGATTCGTGAGGCCATCAACTGAATCGTGTGTCTTATACCCCAGCCCATGTTTTAACAAAGTAATTTTCTGCACCTTAAACATTACGAAGATTACGGCAACAAATCAAAAGTCAGATATAATCAACAACCGGCCAGATTCAAATGGCGCCCATTTGCACTTTTGTGTCGTTAGGGTTCGTGCTAGTTCGCACTAGTACGCCTGCGCGGGGCCACTGGCGTAGTAGCGCATGAGCAACGGAGAGGAAGTGGCGGGTGATCTAGGTCCGCACCTTTTCCGGTAACACCGCTCTGCCTCTGTACTGCTGTGTGACTGAACGGCTCGGCTGTGAGAGAGCAGGGGCGAAGAGAGGGAGAGAGAGAGAGAGAGAGAGGCGAGAACGGGGAGAAAGAACTTGGGGACGGGGGCTGCCGCTGTCGCAGGTTTGTCAGTCTACATTTGAACGTTTTTTGTATCTCAAAGAATGCTCTTATTGTTCGAGGGACCGCCCGTGTAACAGCGGCGACGACCTAAAGTTGTGCTCCGGCGCTGACACCCCTCCCTTTTCCGAACCGCTCTTGTGTTACAGGGTAGGGAGCGGAAAGTCGGATGAATCGATGACCTTTTGGGCGTGCTGCCTCTTGGTGTCCCGACGCAGATGCCGTTGGGAGTGATTCGAGTGGTTTCCACGAGAATGTTACCGGAGGAAACCTCGGTGTTTTTGAATTTAGCGATCGAGTGCCTCTGAGAGCAAGTGTTGACACCCGGCGGCCGAGGAGGAAGTCGGAACTCTGGGCTTGGACAGGGCCTCATTTACACGGCGCGATAGTCGCGGTCCTTTGACTCATCGCCTCTCCCTTTTTGGGTCCCAATCCACGGGAAACTACTCTCCAAACGACGATTCTGAAGTAAGTAGTCTTTGAAAGAATTGGAGATATATCCCGACATTTCTTTTTTTTTTTGTTAACAGTAGAGATAATATTAATCATTCCCCGATTACACAATCTACACTATTACTATTTGTTAGCTGCTTAATTCATACGGGACATGATAATAATACAAGACTCCTTGTTCTCTTTGTGGCAGTTACCCACCTCTACATTTTGACAGCTGTCAAAAGTGTTCCTTCTATCACGTGAAAAGTCACTTGGATGTCACAACACTGTGCCTGAGAGACTATAGTCCGTTTATATTCTACCGAAAGCACAAAGAATTACTCTCCAAAGAGAGCACACCGTTCATCTTCCAAGGAGGTATTTATGAAAAGCCAACGAAATGGGGAAAATTCTTTCGAAGATCTTTGGCAACAAGGAGATGAGAATATTGATGCTTGGACTTGATGCGGCCGGCAAGACCACCATCCTCTACAAGCTGAAGCTGGGCCAGTCCGTCACCACCATCCCCACTGTGGGCTTCAATGTGGAGACCGTCACGTACAAGAACGTCAAGTTCAACGTGTGGGACGTGGGCGGCCAGGACAAGATCCGCCCGCTGTGGAGACACTACTACACCGGCACGCAGGGCCTGATCTTCGTGGTGGACTGCGCCGACCGGGACCGGATAGACGAGGCCAGGCAGGAACTCCACCGGATCATCAACGACCGGGAGATGAGGGACGCCATCATCCTGATCTTCGCCAACAAACAAGACCTGCCGGACGCCATGAAGCCCCACGAGATCCAGGAGAAGCTGGGCCTGACCCGCATCCGGGACAGGAATTGGTACGTTCAGCCCTCGTGCGCGACCACCGGGGATGGACTCTATGAGGGTTTGACCTGGCTAACCTCAAACCACAAATCTTAATGCCCATGCGATTCCGGATCAGACTGTTTTTTCTTCTTCTTAAAGGATAACGTGTTAAAAACATGAAGACCCCCCCCCCCCCCCCCACATGGCAAAGAAAGAATTAGAAAAGATTCTGAAGTAATTGAAATGGAAAAAATAATCAGCTTTTTTCATAAATGTAAAACGAGAAAAAACAGTCCGGTTATATTCTTTTTTCTTTTTTCGATAACAACGGGCTCTTCATATTTCCGAAGTTCTTGAAGGCAAAAAGACGATTATTTTGGGCTGGATTTTGTTTGCTTTTGGTTCTGTAGTATTTCACTTACTCGTCTGTATAATCATTACTTTTTAAGTACAACATAACCTTTATACTTTGAGCTCTTATTGCAATTTAGTTCCCTTTTCCTTTCTGCATTTAACAAGAATCTTTTTTAACTTTGTGCTAGAGCTTGCAATTATAGCTTTGATAAGGAACACAGACCCTCTAGTCGGCCTTGACAGTATTCACATAACCCGACTTTTGCTCCACAAGTCGGGGGAGACCATGAGAATGTTTGACATGTCCGTGTATTTACCAGAAAGGACGGCCTATCATCAGCAAAACAAGTTGGCCGGTCAAACTGCCCACCGTAGTCTAAGTATATGCATAACGACCATTTCAGGACCTCGCACAAACATGGCTTTTCAATTGTGATTGTAAACAATGTCTGCAATGGGGAAATTGGCGGATTTTGTGTGTTTTTGGGTGCAGTCATTCCATCCATGATGTCTACGTGTTCATTCCACAGACACTTATCTGGATGCTGGATAAACGATAAAAAAAAACGACACTGTGATGTGGATATGCTTTACTTTGTTTGACATAGTTTATTTTTTACCACCTTTCCTGTTCCCTTATCCCATCTCAAGAGCTTCCATGAGTGAATACGTGAAGGTTCAGCTGCCTTTTCTTGGGAGGCCACCAGTTACAGGTGGCCCCTTAGACACGAGACATTCACTGCAGCCAGAATCTGACTGCTGAGTCTGCATTGCAGCAGTGTTGCAAAACTACCTACCAAGTTTCACAGGAAAGAAGGGACGCTTCGGGGCTGTGTGTTTCCGCACCTGTCTGTCTGTCTGTCTCTCTGTCTGTGTCTGTCTGTCTGTCTGTCTGTCTGTCTGTCTGTCTGTCATCCACTTTTGAACCCCAGTGAGGGTTAAATGAAGTCTCCCACTACCACTGCATCCATAGTGCTTTAATGCTTTTCTTTTCTCTAAACAATCAGGTTTTTCCAGCGGTTGTCGTTCTGAAATAAACGCGTGCGGTGACCTCGGCTCAAAGGTTATAGATAGGCAAGAGGCTTTTTGTTTTATTTTTGTTTCCACTTGCTATGCTGTTTAAAATAAAAACAGGTTATCCAGACCACTTTTCAAGCGAAGCCTTTTCAATGCGAGACCTCAAAGGAGGAAGTTGGTGTGGGGTGACTTAATGACGTAGAGAATTAAAAACTAAGCAATAGTGTGCGGTAAAACCGTACCAGTTGCCTTTCCGCTGTGAGTCACACTGACTGAATAAGTGATGAGATCTCTAGTTTCAACCTAGTCGTTATCGGTGACGCCTTCATGCCTTAGGGTTAAGTGTATTACGCCATTATTTTAAAATAGCATGTTTTTTTCTTCCTCATACAAAGCAAGCACAACATTAAAGGAACATTTGAAATGTCTAATGTAGACGGTGTCATGGTCGGGAATGACTCATACCGTTTCCAATCAAATGAAAGACTTTGGTGTACTCATTTCACCTTTTCTGTTGAACACGAAACTCATGTCCTTCATAATTCATACACTTATCAGTGGTTCAAATTCAAATATGCCACATAACGGATTTAAACTGACTCAAAGTCAAATAAATGAAGTGAGATTGTAGAATCTATTTGTTTGGGGAGAATGTATGACTGAAACCACTTTTTCACAGCAGTAAGTCTTACTACGCAAAAGTTTTTGGGACATTTGGGATTTGCATAAAAAAAGGGCTTTTGGAACACCAGAGGTTTAAGGTTAATGTTCAATCATGGTAACACACCAGGCCCGATCTCTTAGTCCTCTAAAGGAATCCCACGCCCCTATCTCTCCCTCTGCGTGAGTGTGGAATGGCTGTATTTGCTCAGCCAGTGTTTGTTCTGCGACTGAGTGGAGTTTGACCCGCTGGGAGGCATGTGACAAGCACAGTGCACTGAAGTTATGCCAGGCAATGACACGTGCCCCTGGCCATTTTCTTCTCCAAAAAACAGAAGTTTGCGTCCCCCGCCCAAAAAAGACTAGGAATTGGTATCCACTTTAATGTCTCATTTCATCTTTAGTGGTGTTTTCTTACTTGGCAGGTGG
Source organism: Gadus chalcogrammus (assembly GCF_026213295.1). NCBI lineage: Eukaryota > Metazoa > Chordata > Actinopteri > Gadiformes > Gadidae > Gadus > Gadus chalcogrammus. The sequence goes on from NC_079432.1 coordinate 4,849,177, forward strand.
TTAATAGGTGGTGGAACTGGAAACATCACAAATGCACCATTTCCTTTTTCACTACAAGTGAGTAAGATACGTGTTCAAAAGCAACTGGGTGTACTTTGCAATTCTGGTGGCGGGGGAACGCTGAATCATGTACATGTCACAGGTCTCTTTTCCAGCTGTCACCGCACTCAGCAGCAGATGCGCCGGCCCACTTTGACCACCGTCCACTGGCACTCTCACCTGGGGCTCCTGTGTTATAACACGGAGCTTGTTGATCTCTTTAACTTTGATGTTTGTTTAACGTGGTGAAGCTGATTGACCTCTTTTAAGATGTATTGGGTTTTACAGGTTGTCCTTGAAATACCTTCAGGAACATGTGTTTTGTTTTTTCCCGATTAGTGTTTTCCGCCTTATGTGCATGATTTGAATGAGAGACTGGGTAGACCTGCTTCACTTTATCTCTTGTGTTGTGCCTTAAGCCTGAGCACTTCCATTGTGTGCTGCAGAGTGGGAGTGGACTGCTCCATTGTACTCCTTTTTTTTCCTGATGGGGGGGGTGCACATTGAACAATACTGTTTCCCATTACTCAAAATGTCATTTGTTTACTCAGGCGTTCCAATTCACTTTTAATCTCAACTTTATTTCCCCACCGCTACAAAATGGGACGGGTGATACCCAAAGCAGGGACATCATTGCTTCAGCCACATATGAACAGCCACAATAATAAAATCTATCAAACTCCAGGAAATTCCAAAGGTAAAATAATGCTAGTCAGCTTGTGTACAGTAGATGCAAAGTGAGTTTGGTATACAACTCGCACCCAATGTTTGAAGTACCAAGGCCATTATCTTTTGTTTGCTTTGCAAACAGTTTAATAACATGCTTTGAAGATTTCCTAATTATGTGTCAGAAGCCCTGACGTAAATCCTTTTTTTTTTTTTTGACACAGCACTTTTGAAATAATAGGCACAATGGTATGACGAATTCACAGGGCAGCTTAGACTAAGGGTTAGGGTGTTAAACTCCCCAGCTTAATGGTTCTGGGGTCTCACCCCAACGGCCACAGTCTATCTGGAGGCATCCTTGAACAGGATACCTAAGGCTTGTCTGACAACATGCATTTGACATGTCACTGTTGCAACCAACCATCCCTCATCTTGGCTGGATCCCCATGTGGCTAGGGACCTCTCCAAGTATGAGTCGAACAAGATTATCCCACAGGTGTGTTTGCAGTTCTGTTAATCTTCCCATGATGATTAATTTCCCACCACTGGCGCTGTCTACTAAGTAGTCCTTGAGATCAGACGTGTTTAACCTTGTTTCATCGTTGCTTTAGCATAGCCCTGTTTTAGCTTGCCAGTTTTTGGCTAGCTTTTTCCATCAACCATTTGACACAATAACTCCTCGTTCTCTAGTTTATGAAAAAAATAAATGTATAGGCCTACAGGTAACGGACGCTACATTTTAATCACTGGTAACACTTAACAATATGCGTACAATAATTAACTATTAATTACATTAGTAACTTCATTAGTAACAGTTCATTACCAGTTTGCTAATGTTCTATTTTCATGTTCATTAAGGAATTTATTCTTCCATTATTCAATTAGGTTAGGTTTATCCGACATGTATAATGTAATAATGGTGTGTCACTGCATGATCTAATGTTAATGGTTAATCTATGTACCCTTAAAGTGTAAACGATTCCCTCCTGTTCAGAGCAGGTAGGGTCTTCTAACTCAAGGGCCAGGTCCTCGAAGGGAAAGTTTATTTGTATAGCGTCCTTCAAACATGAAAGACAAGGATGCCTACAGCTTAGGCTGCGGGGATTGTGGACCCAACAATGTGCCCGAAAGAAGATCCTGTACGCTGTATTTCCTCGTAAACCAGTCCTTTCGAGTTCTGTGCCTGTATTTAATTTATTTCTATAAATATTTTTTATTGGGAATACCCAAATGAGTTATTGTGTCTATTTGAACTTTGGACAGTAAAATAAGTTGAATACTGCGGCGTGCACCCGAGGCAATCGAACCAGAGATGGGTTTAAGTTCCTCCACAAATCTCACTGTCCTGGTCGTCAAGGAGACCGTTTTAGCATCTGCCCCGTAAACGCACCCTGCGGTGTCGCCTGGCCGCAGGCGGCTCCCAGTTACTCCAAGAGTTCCCCGTACACGTTGCAGGGTTGTGGGCCTGGCAAATGTGCTAACAATTACAGAGAGGCCTGTGTGTGTGTGTGTGTGTGTGTGTGTGTGTGTGTGTGTGTGTGTGTGTGTGTGTGTGTGTGTGTGTGTGTGTGTGTGTGTGTGTGTGTGTGTGTGTGTGTGTGTGTGTGTGTGTGTGTGTGTGTGTGTGTGTGTGTGTGTGTGCGAGGGCACATCTGGCTGTGCCCTCGGTGGGATAGGAGCCAATGCAGGCAAAAGAAATGAGCCATGCTGCCAGACCTAACGAATGGAGTCTGTACATTAGTAGGACAAAAAAATGCAATGTCCTTGGAAGGGCAAGCACACAGACAAGGAATTCATTCTTGACATACTTTTTGATAACCACAAGCCCTATCAAAGCCAAGTATGTTTGCATTTGAATGAAAAACTGATTGTTTAAGAGGTGTAGATCTTGCACGCTTGACACGGCTGGATGGACCTTTTAGAGTTGAAGGCACAGTAGATTGACTGTACGGCGAAAAGGAATGGCTTTTGGCAGAGTTGAATAATATTTCACTTCGATGCACACCAGAGTTTCTGGAACAGTCTGTTTCAGCATAAAGACCATTTATGATCGTATATGTAACGCATGAAAACTCAATAATAACGAGCAGGGTGGGCTTGCAACAGGAAGTGAATTATATTTCAATCCTCATATTCGATTAGAAAATATAAGAACACATACATGTTCCACGTATGAGTTGTGCCTGTGCTGTAGTCATTCGTGACTTGGGCCCGGATCAGATTAATGATGAAGCTCTGCTGCACTGAGGTTAGTTTGTTCATTAATCCGCAGTGTAATTAACTAAATTGGCTTCCAGGGAAGAAGGGGTTGTGCAATGTGAAACAAGGGAATACTCCTAATTGTACAACCTGTGGTGTTCTATCATTACACAATCACAGTCAACCCAGGGTCAGCAAAATGGCAAACAGGTCTGTAACCAAGTATAGCAGGTGAAAAGTGGTTTAATATACCGTAATCTGGTTTATCATTTTCTAACCTGCTGCTATCCGTGACGTACTCTGTTATACACTTTAGCACGGCCCCTATAATTGTTTGGAATTGGCTATGTTATCGGCCTGTCTCTCCTCAAACTCAATCTAAATATGTTAAATGAGACGCCAGGGAAATAGACGTGGCCGTTTACATTTAATGTAATGATGGTCTGCTGTGGATCACCTTAGGGCTGAACAGGATGCCAATGACTCTAAATGTCGCTCTGTGCAGTGCACACACCAACAGACATTCAAAAGCACGCGCACACACACACACTCACGTGCACGCACACAAATCACATCCACACACAGCGAGAAGCAACATCCTCCCTGAAATAACCCTCCGACCAAACGCAATCTGAAAATAAACCACCACACACAGACACCCACCTTCCATTCACTCTCATTAAGGAGGCATCTGCTTTTGTTCGGAGCAGTCAGCATATTCAACACCAACAGCTGTGTGTGTGTGTGTGTGTGTGTGTGTGTGTGTGTGTGTGTGTGTGTGTGTGTGTGTGTGTGTGTGTGTGTGTGTGTGTGTGTGTGTGTGTGTGTGTGTGTGTGTGTGTGTGTGTGTGTGTGTGTGCGTGCGTGCGTGTGTGATTGTGTGCGTCTGCATGCGCGTGTGTGTTCATTTGCATAAATTATAGGTGTAAAAAAATTATTTCTTCCTGGTTGTTGAAGTGTCTATTTGTGACAGCAGGTGCAACTAGATTTCTCACTGCTTTGCTGGCTTATGTGTTCTCTCCCCTGGTCCAAGAATCAGAGAATTAGTACCCTTTTTTATCAAAAAACACGTTCAATGACAACTGAATCAACTCAATATGTTTGAGTTGGCTTTGATTTATAAGACGTGACGTGGCCCTTCTTGGCCATTTCAAATAGTTCTGTAACTAATTGCGATTTCATGACCCATTTTTGTAAAATTAAACGATTCACCAACCAAAATCGGTCTTGCGTTGTGTTTGGTGGACTTGTTTGTTTCTGTTCCTGTTTCTGTGCATAAGAACATGTTGATGTCAGCATGGTGCCTCCTTTCTTAAGGTGCTCGTGTCATGCTTTAGTCTTTCCAAATGAAAAAACATTCATATCTGGTGCGCCAATCACAACATCCTCCTAACTATGTGGAACTATTTGCTTGACTGTTTACCCTCTGTCTGTCTGCATGTCCATCTGCTCATCCATTAATCTTTTTAGGAATGTGTGTGTGTGGGTGTGTGTGTGTGTGTGTGTGTGTGTTGTGGTATCCCGGTGCTCGGTTGAGCCGGAATCCACTGACAAAACTCGCTCGGCATTGGGGTTAAAGCCATTTCAGGCATTTATTTCAGACAATCAACTTAAATCAATCACACAAGGAAGGAGTCGCGGTCTCTAGGGCCTCCGTGGGCCTCTAGGCTCTCTCGCTGCCACGAGCCCTTCCTTCCGGCACCCGAACCGAGCTGTGCTGTGCTGTGCCTCCTTTTAAAATGGCTCCTCCGCTTTCGGCCAGGTGTCCCCCAATCACCCTGATTGGGGAGCCGAAAGGGCTGCTCTTCATCGCCGGCTGGTGGGTGGGGGTGGTACACCCAGTCCTTTACTGTACCCCGGGCCTGTCCAGGCCGAGGCTTCCGTGGCGGGATGCCACAGTGTGTGTGTGTGTGTGTGGTTATCCGTGTTGCTAGCTGTTGCCATAATGCCATAAACAAAGAAGCAGCATATGTTACAATGGCATTCATACTCTGCCACGCCGTTGCAACAAACCTGTTTTTGAATCTATCGTGTTTTTGAATCTATCGTCCGTCTCCATCGGGAGACGGACTTCTACTGCTACCAGTTGAGCCTGTTGTGCAGGCGATTGTTATCTGAGTGGTGGCTACACGTATTATTACTATCTGCTGTGTCTTGCCCTGCTACATGCAAGAGCAGGGCAAGGTTTTTTATCACACATGAAGTCCCAGATGATCGTCGTAGAGATACCACCAAGGCAGAGCTTGTAAAAAACAGCCCCCACCTGTTAACTAGCGTCCTTGGTACACACACACGCACACACGCACACACACACACACACACACACATGCACACAGATAAAAAATACTCCCACTCTGATGCCAACGTGACAATTATTGTGTCAGTAAGCAATATTCATGGGTTTTGGTTTTTTTGTTGTTGCTCTGGGGGCTATTAATATACCAAACTGCCCTCTGGTCTCTTTAACAAGAGCACACTGAAGAAACTGTACAAACACGGGATGTTGAGAGAGCTGCAATGGCAGGAATACCTTTTCTTTGTTTGCTCTTGTCTCCATGGGGACATTTACAAAGACTCTTGCAGATCCAAGAGTCTTCAACACTGTCTCCGCGCCCTGCGATGACGCCTCCCAGAGTTTGATTGCCTCGGCTGGGTATTTATTGTCATCAATTATTCACTGGGATTGAGAACCATTGAGGCCATGAAAGCTGAAGATTTGCCTTGACAGATTGCTGCTGCTACACACACATTTTTGGAGAGGGTGAATCGTGACGAGATCGAAACAAAAGTGGCAGTCACACACACAAACACACAGACACACACACACACACACACACACACACACACACACACACACACACACACACACACACACACACACACATACAGAGACCCACAAACCCATGTGTACACGATGTGGCATTCAAACTCATGCATTCACGTACTTTCACCTAAACATGTGCCATGGAAACACGCACTCTTGCATACATGCACATAAACACCGACACACACATGCACACACATATACACACACACACACACACAAGCACACATACATAAATACTTATTTTGTATACAATCGACGATACTCAGACACACACAAACACACACCTTTTGTGTGTGTCTACGATACACACACGCAATCTCATTGTTTAAAGTAAAGATCATCCTATTAGGGAAGTGAGATACACAGACACACAATCAGACACACACGCAGACAGGCAGGCACCGTTGTGAGACAGGCACCGATGTGAGACAGACACCGATGTGAAACAGGTAGCGAAGCTCAGACCATAGCCATGCTGTGTGATGTGTGCCATTGCATGCATCACCTCGCATGTGCTCCTCAAAGAGACACACGTTCGCTTCAGAACAACCCATCACCACGCATTCATTCAACTTTGTTTTTGCTGGAACGGAAACTAATCTTTCCACCGATTTTCACATAGTGATAGAAAGAGTAATGCATTCCACATGTACAATAAGTCAGTTCTGTGTCTAGCCAGTACCAAATATGGTTCATAGATAGTTTCTGCTGAGCAGCAGGGCAGGTCTGTGTTATGCTGGGAGTTCCATGCCTCAGATGATTGCTTATTATCGACCATGGCAGAGCTGATCCATAGTGGTTCTATCCTTCGCTGGGCAAATACGAAAACCAGTTCTAGAACCTTCCCCTGAATTATTTCACGCGCATGATGGCATTTAAATTAGACATTCGGAGTCATGCTGTCCATCAGCTGGAATTTTGATTAACTTTGTATTTTTTCCATTAAAAGATTGTTTATCACACATGAACACAAGGTGTCGGCACTATCCAGCTGCAGAGGATGTCTGTCTACGGGCCGAAGGGAGCCAGATGTGAGCCTTATGGTTGACAGGGCAACCGTGAGGGAGTCGAGCGCAATTGCCAGAGAATAGTGTCACGCTGTCTGTGTATTTGAGACAGGAACAGGCCCACGTAGGGGATGTGAAGATGCCAGTATACACATCTGTTGTTTGTGGTTTTATTTCCCCTTTTTTTTAAACCGGATGCACTGCACAAGTTCTGTTTGTAACGTTTTGAATCCTACAACTCCCAGAATGCTGTTCTGCGGAAACGATATTCTAGGCCTGACCTCCCTCCCTGCCCCCTGTGTTGGGAGTGGTGGAGAGGGTCTCCCTGAAAGAGAGTGATTGCAGACATGATTATTTTACAATACTATTTTGTGGTTCACAGCATAACACAAACAAAGGATCGATACTTTTCAAGGAATAATGTGCTTTTAACAATGATAAGAGGTTGAATGTATCAGTATATCATTGAGCAGGCCAAAGCAAAGCTAGTTGGGAATAGAAACCCACTTCTATGAAGAAAATACAGCATTTCTGATAAATGGTCTCTTTTCAGATAATAAAAAATGAATTCAGGAGTTTAGGTTTCAGTCTTAATTCACTAGGAAACAAAACCTACCACCTGACAAATTTCAATGTGCAGACATAAGCATGTTATACTGCACATCGGACAATAAAACTCAACTAAAATGCTTTGACTTGGGCCTGTGCTTGCAACTGGTTTGGTTAGTGTCATCAAAAGCTGCCTGTGGTTCCAACACATTATTCAAAGTGAAACGTCATTTCCATTTTCAAGGCGATAGCGGTAGTCACACCACTCTGCGTTTTTGTATGTGAATGTGCTTGTGCGGAACAAAATGCTTGTGTGAAAATGTAGGGCTAGCAGAGGCAAACATTACATCACATTCTGGAGAGTTCCAAGTGGCTCGGCCTTCGCTCTGCATGCAAGCTTGTACATGTTGCTGTGGTGCCACAGTGAGGTCTACTGTTTCAACTAACGTCGGCCAATGATGACGTTACGTTGAAGATGGGGATTCTCTTACAGGCGAATCCAGGGCGGTTGGGTTGAATCCAAATCTCCCCTAGCAAGAAGGTCGGCTTTCCACCTCATCAAAGAACTATGACAACAAAGGACACCAGACTTGCTGGGATTGATGTCCAACATGTATAAGTGATACTTTTGCTGCCCGTGCCAAGTGTGTGATTCCCGCAGGCTGACACACGAGTTGCTTATCCATTAGATCCCACAAAGGATGAACTTTACAGTGCATTACCAACTTCGGAAATGGATTGATTTAGGGATGACTTGATTAAATACTAAATAAACCACAACCAAACACTGCGACCATTAGCCAATGTTAAGATATAGGCCATCATGGCGTTATTCATATGTTATAGAACATTCACCTTTTAGATAAGGTGTTTGTGGAGACTTATTGTATTTATACACTGCCCTCTTGTGGTGGCAGAACGTATGAGTAGCTATCTAGTAGTAATGCATAATTTCTTTCATAAAAAATGTCCTACTGTGTGGAGATGAATAGATTGAGTGTGTGTGTGTGTGTGTGTGTGTGTGTGTGTGTGTGTGTGTGTGTGTGTGTGTGTGTGTGTGTGTGTGTGTGTGTGTGTGTGTGTGTGTGTGTGTGTTTGAGGGAGAGGGAGGGAGAGAGAGAGAGAGAGAGAGAGAGAGAGAGAGAGAGAGAGAGAGGTGGAGAGGGAGAGAGCGAAAGAGAGGAGAGGTGCAAGGAAGGATGGGTACTGTAGGGGTGTGTCGGTTTTGTGTGTGTGTGTGTGTGTGTGTGTGTGTGTGTGTGTGTGTGTGTGTGTGTGTGTGTGTGTGTGTGTGTGTGTGTGTGTGTGTGTGTGTGTGTGTGTGTGTGTGTGTGTTTGCGTGTGTGAGAGTGAGTGAGTGAGTGAGTGAGTGAGTGAGTGAGTGAGTGAGTGAGTGAGTGAGTGTGAGTGAAAGAGGTGAAGGGAAATGAGATGTGGTGAGTAAATTACTAATGTCTAAATGTACAATTTTCTACCCAAACGAATAAAGACAATGAGAAGATGGCTTGTCTGATCGCGGTGGTGACCCACATCCTAACCAGAATAACACGCGCGCGCACATACACACGAGCGCGCGCGCGCACACACACACACACACACACACACACACACACACACACACACACACACACACACACACACACACACACACACACACACACACACACAAAAACCGGGAAAAAACACAAATGTAAGTTGATTACGTCCGATCATATCATTTCCCAGCGACATCTGATCTTCATTCTGACACAGAAAGATGACCGGAAGGGAAACGAAGCCTTGACTGGCAACACATGCCTAGAGAATTGTAGTTTATTTCATGAGTCAGTGCCCGGGTTCTCGCCGGGACCTCCTCAATCCCATGCATAACGGGGGGCATCCACGCCTAAATGTGTAACCGTAACTTATTTTTAAACCTTTATGTTCTACTTTGCGCAGAAAAAAACAAAACACTTTATTAAATCATATTTCAAAACGGGTGCACCCTCCTTCAATGCCATAGTATTTCGTGCAATTTGAGAAAGTTTATATCGACCACCCCTCCTTCGCATGGTACGACCCACTCCCTACCGCTAGCTGTTGTTGTACCCTATGCTACAGAACAGATTTGTAGCGCGGGCCCTCAATCGATCTCACTGCACACAGTTAAACGTTACGAAAGATGCTTCTTTTACAAACCAAAACAATAAACCGAGGAGTTAGGAGTCAGAAAAGACACTGGCCCGTGCATTAAACCTGACCGAGACTATTTAAAAAAACTCATTTGTAGTTTTTCGAGTGCCTGCCATCTATTATTTCACTACTATTGCCATTAGACGCGTCTTTTTTAATTTTTTCGAGCAGTCGGCGCCAGTCTGATGAATTCACCGAAACAGGACGAGGATGATGTGCCCGTTAAAGACCCCATCAAATACGGAGAGCTGGTCATCTTGGGGTAAGTAAAGAATACACTTACATCCATACACAAATGTCTGGATGGATAACTACCACAGTAATGTTAACGTAACGTTACAATGAACCGGGAGGGGGTGACGTCCGAGCCAGTTCTAATCCATTGCTCCTCAACGTATCCTATGGTTGCTTTTTGCATATAAACACACTTTTGGATAAAAGTGTTTTTTTTATCCGCAATGTGGAGATAAGCATCGCTTTTAGTGAAACGTGTCTCCCGTTGGACGGCGTTGTAAAACGGAAAAGTAACTTTGCCCCCAGACGAAAGCCCGGGGCTCTGAGCGACCCACTCCCTCAATAGATGCTGATTTGTGTGGTTTTAACCTCAATGGGGCTCCATCCGTTAATTTTGATATAGATGGAGTAAACGGGGATACTACGGATGTAGCCTCATTTTCTACGGTTGGAGTGGGTGTAAAATCAGTGCTCGATTGCTCAGACTGAAAATCCCCATGATGTCATACTATGCTGGATATGATCGTTGAAAGTAGGACAGGGGATGAAAGCGATGTCGTTCAAATGTTGTTCAGCTTGTGCTAAATATTGCATTGTGTGTGTTTTTATTTTAATTAACACCACGGTACGGCGGAAAGGCTAAAGATAGCTAAGACCTCGTCAGCCACATTATACACACGCACATGCACACACACTTACACACTAGGCAGGATGTGTGGATGGCAATCACCAGCATTTACTGCCTTTCCACCCAGTGAACTCCAAACAGACGTAATATGATCACACACACACACACACACACACACACACACACACACACACACACACACACACACACACACACACACACACACACACACACACACACACACACACACACACACAGGGAGGAAGAGAGAGGGAGAGCGAGTCCATATCCAGGCTCATACAGACCCCTTTTTTACCCCGGTCCAGCTTCCTGTGTAGGCCAAAGATAAGTGACCCAACGGCCTGTCTGTTCCTCTTTGGCCGCTCATTGAGAGAGGAGGCTGCAGCTCTCATCAGAATACTGATCAGATCACAAACAGACATACACACAGAGACACACAGTCAGGCAAACACAGTCAGACAGACACACACACATACACACGCACACACACAGACACCCACAAACTCTGAGTGTACACAGGCCACTCTGTTACCACCCCCATATCTCCGCAGAGAGGGAGAAAGAAGGGCATTTAGCACATATCTAGAGATTAAGGCCAAGCAGATCAACTCCATGTAATTCTTGGTGGCGGTGCAGTGACACAACACTATCGTGGGGTTCAAACAGTATTGGGCTATGATCGAAATTATTTAGGGGTATCTTTTATTTTTAGATCTTGGTTTGTCTCAAAACGCTTCCGTTTGAGATAAAACCGGTTCCAGCCCCTGTTCGGTTTTTACATCATATGTTAGCGATATGTAACCAAAAACGTTACAGAAACACACCCGCGATCAGGCTCGGTCCAAATAAAAACCTAATTCGTCCTCTTTCCAGGCCCAGACTAACCGCATTAACTACTCAATCGTAACTCTTTGATGTCGCGGCGGCGTCAGTGAGATGTTCCCAGCTGTAGGCTGTATCTATCGCTCATCGAGAGGCTGTGATTGGCTGTCCTAATGTAGATCGTCATCCGTTCAGAATCCGGCTGCTCTTTTTATTTATTTTTTTCAATGCTGTCAGACGCGCACCCCGTGTTACTCTGGCCTATATAGACCTCTCCCATCTGTCTGTCTGTCTAGCTGGTCGCATTCCTCCCCTGTGGTCGATGGCTGTCAAACAGAATCACATGCGCTTGTTACAGTGACTCCCTGCCATGGCTGATTGGCATAGCCCCCCCCCCCCCCCCCCCCCCCCCGGACGACCACTTGTCCGCCACCGTGTCAGTGTCGAGCATTCGGACTGTCCTGAGATGCACTTCCTTCCTAGCCCTCTCTGGGACCCTTCAATCCAACTCTCTTTTGTCCCCCCACCCCCCCCCCCCCCCCCATTCTTTCTGCTGTCTAATGGAATTCAAACCCCTCTCTTCATCTCTCGTTCTCAATGTCTCTCTATCGTGCTCTCTCCCTCTGTGTTCTCTTGATACAGTCTGTATCGAATCCTGATACCCCTTTAGCCAGCCTGTCATTCTCATGACCCACTCTCTCTGTCCGTCCCTCCTGTCTCTCGGCCTGTCTCCCTCGTTTCCTCTCAGTGGGAAGCGTGTCATCTTATGTTCTGTCCATTCCCCTCGCCCATACGCGTTCGCCTCGCACCCTCCATATCGCCTTCTCGTCGCCTCACCTCCATTGGCCCGCTCTTCCTCCTGCCCCCTCATCACCTGACTTACCTCCTCGTCTCTCATTGCGTCACGGAGGGGCAAGTCTTCCTCAGCGACACGCCCCCCCCCCCCCCCCTCCCCCCTCTGCCATACGCCCCGTTGCTAAAATAACAGCCATGTCGGGGGGCAGAAGGCCTGAATATTTCATAGTTTACTGTGGAGAGCGCACGTGCGTGAAGCCGTGGACCACGGGTGGGCGTGCACGGGACCTCAGCTGACGCTCTGGCTCGCCCTCCCTCCCTGCCTCCTGACGAACACAGGTTTTGTTGTTGTCGTTGGACGTATGTACTTTGTTTGTCTAATGTCTTCCTGCTGCCTCTGGCTGCATATATATAGATAATAAGGTCTCTGGCGTCCTCAGGGCGGGGCCAGACGTTTAAGTTGGCTATTTCCGAGTCGTTGAGCAGAGCCATTGGCTGGTCCCCTCCTCCTCCTCTCTCCTGGGTACTGGTTTTCATCATGTGACACATGACCACCGCGTCGGCGGTGTGTTCCTCTGGCCCGCGGCTGCTCCCGGGTCTCTGCTTCGCGGGGTCGGAGCTCAGGAAACAGCAAGGCTCAGAACAGTGCATGCCGGGGTTGTAGTCTCCATCTTGCAATGTCATTTGAAGGGAGAGGAAGAGTTGAGGGGTGAATGTGAATTTGTGAGTGTTGTTTCGGCAGGGTACCATGGCTGAAGACTCGCAAGTCCAGGCCCATAACAAACAGGGCGGGCTGAGTTAAAAGGTCCTGCGTTTCCTCATGGGAGGGGAAGTCTAATCCATCCAGGGTGTGTCTGCTCTCTGAATCAGGCCCATGGTTAACTGAACAGGACTCCAGAACGCCAGCATCAGGGTTAAGGAGACGGCTGGGTGAACTATAAAGAGAGCCAGGGCTACTTGTTATGGTTGTTACCAGTTGTCCATGTCCATGTGGTTGCTGCTATGTGACTGGCGTCGAGATGTATTTACACACACACGCACACACATGATGCTAACGTATTTTGGCTGGGGCCCGGGAGAACATTCTAGGACTTGCCCATGCTGTGTCACGCCTTAAATATCCAGGAAATACTTTCCCTAATGTATAATTAATCCCCGGACTTGATACGAAACGTTTTTCTAAATCAAGTGTAGCAACCACCTCCAACAGAAGATATGCTTGCTCTATGTGTCTGATTATTTACCACTACACTTCCTCTGTTTACGAACAAGGAATTAACGCCTTCAGCTCGGCAGCAGTCTGCGCAAAAATAACTACCAGCAGTCTGTCTCTCTCTGTCACATTGTTTATGTTGCTGTTGATTATGTTCCAGAGCAAAATAAGGCAATGTAGTTTTCCACTTAACTGCTGTTGATGTGGGTCTTGCATGCAGTTATAGCGCTGACTGCATTATTGACCGAGGCTTAGCGCACATCAATCTACATCCGCCCCGGTGTTTGACCTGTTCCCCCTGCAGCTTATATCGGCTTCTTGTCCCGATTTTGGGCTTTCGATTCTGAAATGAAACCCGTCTTGGCGTGCATTTAAATGTGCCATCCTAACTGGTCAGTGTGATGGTCCCTCGCTCACACCATGTGCTGCCATACGAGACTCGCGACAGCCCAGTGCCTGTGAGGGTGGCGATAAGATTGTTGAGATGTGTTCACGTCACCTAAATGTACTCTTTCACGTTGCCCCCGAAAGACTGCAGTGCAGTAAGGCAGAGCAGTAAAGCAGAGCAGTCCATGGTTCTCTAGGTGTTATACACCGGCCCAACGTACAGACGTGAACAGTTCGGGCCTCGCCCTGCTGGCTCATCACATCCATGTTATTACGTTTCTCCAGTGTTGGGCGAGGTACTGCTGATGTTTGTCGGTCAATATAATAGAGCTTCGGGCCTCTTTTGCATGCACTACGTCGTTTTTTAGACTAATATGATCCTGTATTCTTCAGATTAAATTGTGTTACTTTGTGACGAGTCAGTTTTCATATGCATATGCTTTTATTTCCAGTATGTTGTTTTTTTATTGTGTGTGTGGGTCTCTGGCTACCAGCGTCACCTTGTGATCACTGCACTGCTGTTGTCTGCGTGTTTTCTCCTCCATTTTATTGAGAAAGCTGATCTGATCTCGCTCACACACACACACACACACACAGATGCATGAAGACACTCACACACACTTTATGTCCCTGATACCAACTGTCAAAATGGCCTGCATTACACGTTGTATCTTAGAACATCAAAACAGACGTTATATTAGCAACCAGTTTGAGAAGGGTTCTAGATGTAACGCATTTCATCCAAACAGCAATGGTTGAAAACGCTGTCTTAAAGATGACCATATATCAACTTCTCCTTGTCGAGAATTGAAAGAGAAAGATTATGGCAGTTTGTCCATGTTCTCACAAATTCTGCATTATTTTTGGGACTTTATTTGAGCCCTCGCGATTCCGCAGCAAGAAGCTTTAAAAACAAGGCCATTTCTCTTGACCCGTGGCGTTCCTTACACTTGTCCCAAAGGGATGGTCGTTCATCTCGAGACTTATGACCAGAATACTCATTCTTCCAGCACAATAGCTCACTGTGGCCAACAAAAAGTTAATCGAATGGCTAAAATAGGCTCGTCATGGGTCCTATCTTTATGACTCGGACCCTTTCTCTGACTGTCTCTTTCTCTCTCTCTGTCTCGCTCTCTGTCTCTCTCTCTCTCCCTCTCTGACTGTTTCTCTCTCTCTCTGTCCTTTTCTCTGTCTCTCTCTGTTGCTCTCTCGCTCTCTTTCGCTCTCTCTCTGTCTGTCGCTCTCTCTCTCTCTCTGTCTCTGACTGTCTTCTTCTTTGTCTCTGACTGTCTTCTTTGTCTCTCTCTCTCTCTCTCTCTCTCCCTCTCTCTCTCTCTCTCTTTCTTTCTTTCTTTTTTTCTTTTTTTCTTTCTTTCTTTCTTTCTTTCTTTCTTTCTTTGACTGTCTTTGTCTCCGACCGTTTCTTTCCCTCACTCTCTCTGTCTTTACATCCTACACATCCCGCTGTGCATGAATAGCTTTGCGAGAGTCAGACTCCCTATGGGACCGGCTGTCGTTCGCGGGCCGTTCTTAAAGAAGCAGCGCGCCTTCCATGTCTTTGACAAAGCATTTTACTTGCCTACTGGGCATTCCAGTTTGAATAGTTTATTTCCTCTCTCTCTTTCTGTCTCTCTGTCTCTCTGTCTCTCTCTCTCACTCATTCACTCACTCACTCACTCACTCTCTCTCTAATAAGTGCCATGCGCTGTTGATTAGCCAAGCGTTTTAAGAGAGCGTACAACCTTCCATCTGAACTTGAGAGCGGAACAATAAAGTTTCCATTCGCCTGTTGTGAAAGGAAGGAATTTTCTGAGTTGTGGACTGCCGTGTGTTCTGCTGGAAGTTTCAGGGAGGTTTCAATCAGTTTGAAGATCCAAGTCTTCCGACATAACAACTGTCATCATATGAGGAGAGAGAGAGGGGGAGATAAGTGGATTAAAACGAGTGTAGTAGCACAAGATTGAACAGAGCAGGATGTACTTATAGTCTTGTTTAAATGGTTCTCATAGCCTCATTTGTAATTCACTTTAGATCCATCTGCTTAAAGAGTAACTGTATATCGTGATGCAAAACAATCTTTGTGCGTTCATTGACTATCAAATCGAAAGACGTACCATATCGTTTTTGTTTTTTTTAAAGGGAGAGGGGCTTTTATTTTGAAGGAGTTGATCTGGAAAGAGTATAGACAATAGCCACCCAATAGAGTGTGTTTCCAGTGCCCGCTGTGAGTGGATGGGGCTCTAAGTAGTGGTGTCTCTGCGGGGCAGGTTCAACAGTTACATTAATCACAAGTGGTCTGTTGGGAGAGGGAGGCCTCGTGCGCTAGCACATTCCACTTGAAACCGCTTAAGTGTTAGCTGTGTTACTTCCACAATGAGAAATACCTAGGACGCAGCCAGTGTTGATTGGCAGCCATCTAATATGCTTTAAGCCTCTTCGTTAGCATCACCATTAAGTTGCTAAGTGGATGCTTTCCTCCTAAGCGCTGATTTTTCTTTTTTTACTACCTTTTCATATTTTATCCACCCTAATTTATTTGGTCTTCCTCTCAATGTAACTCAACTGGTGTATGGTGTCTCTATTCATTACTAGCGTTTGTCTTTTATTTTCGATTATCTTCGTCAAGAATTTAAGATATCTCTTAATCTTGTGACCTAGTCTAAATGATTTATGATGAGAAGATATGCCCTTCAGGTTATTTAACTACAAAGTTGAGTTGGTGAATCGAAAAACATTTCCACCTACTTCTACGTAACAACCCTGAAGTCCGATTGTATTCAAACTCGTAGGCATATATCGTGATATTCATCAACATCCTGCAACGCTCCCCATGACTTTGGTGAAAGTACACACTGTCCCATATCGCCGCCACGCCCATGTCTTTCCCCGTGGTACCTCTCCCATGTTGGAGCGGCCTCAACAAGCTGCTCACTGTCCCGTCTGTCCTACTGTCTGTCTGTCTGTCCGTCCTACCCCAGGTACAATGGCTCCCTGCCCACCGGCGACCGCGGTCGCAGGAAGAGCCACTTCGCTCTCTACCGACGAGCCAAGGCCAACGGCGTCAAGCCCAGCACCGTACACATCCTCACCACCCCACAGGACAGCAAGGTGTGTGTGTGTGTGTGTGTGTGTGTGTGTGTGTGTGTGTGTGTGTGTGTGTGTGTGTGTGTGTGTGTGTGTGTGTGTGTGTGTGTGTGTGTGTGTGTGTGTGTGTGTGTGTGTGGGGAAATGTGTTGAACGTTTGCTTCCTTCCTGTGGCTGACCACTGTTGTTCAATTCAGGGCTGAGAAGGAAGGAAGGATGATGGTGGTGGTGGATTCCTGTGTTATCCCTCCATCTGACTGCCTGTCGGCCTCTGTGTGTCTCTCTGTCTATCTGTCTGTCTGTCTGTCGGCCTCTGTGTGTCTCTCTTATCATCTGTCTGTCTGTCTGTCGGCCTCTGTGTGTATCTTACTATCTGTCTGTCAGCCTCTGTGTGTCTCTCTTACTATCTGTCTGTCTGCCTGTCGGCCTCTGTGTGTCTATCTGTCTGTCGGCTTCTGTGTGTCTCTCTTACTATCTGTCTGTGTCCGTCTAGCTTGCATGAGGCCTCACTGTGCGCTTTTCAAACTGTACAAATCACTTCCCGAAAACTTGTCAAACTGTTATCGAAAAACAAAAAAGTTTGACAAATAATTGAATTAGTAAATGCGCGACAGAAAGTAACGTTTGTGTGTGTCTTGCTGTTGCAGGCGGTCAACAGCAGGGGGCAGCACAGCATCTCCTTCACGCTGTCTCGCAACCAGACAGTGGTGGTGGAGTATTGCCATGACAACAATACAGACATGTTCCAGGTAAACGCTGCGTCAGGTCGTGCTGAGTAACGCAGGATACTGGGTGGGGGAAGAACAACAGGCTGTTAGGGGGTGGAGTAAATGGGTGGGGTAGGAGGGGGGGGGATTATACTGACCTAATGTGTATCTTTGGGAGAAGATGTGTACATAACATGCAAATTAGCTGTTTTTTCCCTGGGTGGTTGCCTTGTGAGGCAATAATGGGGATTATTTTGTTTTTACGTAATAATATATTACCCCCACCCACAGGGTTTCAACGATTATATTTTTTTGGGCTGCTCTTATCGGGACAATCTGTCTCACCACATTGTCACGCTAGCTTCAGACAACCGCATGCACAGGCAAACGTCCTGCAAGAGGAATTATCTAACTTTGTTTTTAACGTCGTCATTTCAGCTCACACAAGGGAACAATCGACAGATTTTAATTATCAATGTGCCAAAACTATTTTAAGCCTAGTTGAATATCACTATTTCAATTGTAGCACAATATGAATAAGAATTATCTTACACTTGTGTTATATCGGTGTGTGTTACATTGGTATTTTTCTCAACATGACACTATTGTTATATCCCAATTTAAATTGTAATGAACACAATATGAATAAGAGATCTCCTGAAGCGTCACGATTCAATCGATCGTACTGCACCTGAAGCGGTTTGTGTGACGACATCGTCACGGTCTCCCCCGGCAACAGATCGGGCGTTCCACGGAGAGCCCCATCGACTTCGTGGTGACGGACACGTCGGGCGGCGGCAAGGAGGGCGAGGACCCCTCGGTGGCCCCCAGCACCATCTCCCGCTTCGCCTGCCGGGTGGTGTGCGAGCGCAGCCCGCCCTACACCGCCCGCATCTACGCTGCCGGCTTCGACTCGTCCAAAAACATCTTCCTGGGGGTGGGTGGAGCCGAGTGGAGTTGTTTTACTGTCTGATGCACAACCTTACAGGCCAAGCAGTCGCAGCTGGCGATGAAACGTCTGTGTCCCGAGCTCTGCCTAACAATGCAATAATATAATAGAATAAAAAATAGTATAAGATAAGAGGAAAAAGAGTAACAAAGAACAAAATAGTCGAAATAGTTTAAATATAGCTAGAATATGTACAGTGAATATCTACACATACCCACATGTATGCATATACACACTCATATAAATATACACACACTTAAACACGTATATATTATATATTATGTAACACAGACCATGACACCGTAGCCTCCGGAGAGTCAGGAATCATCCAGGAGACGTTTAGAAGCATCTAGAATACGTAAAAAGGGGAACTTGTCGCCCCTGGTGACTTGTAACGCTCCGTCAACCTCTCCTGACGAACTGAGACAGGCTTAGTTTCAACAGAGACGGTTTATGCAAACCCGAATTTCACCACACGCTAACGTCCCCTTCGATAGTGTGTTTGTGTGTGTGTGCTTTCTGCTTGTGCACTTTTTTGTGTATTTGCATGTGTGTGCATGTTTTTATGCATCTGTGTGTGTGCACTTGTGTGTGCTTGTATGCATGTGTGTTCGTGTGTTTATGCATGTCTTTGCGTGTGTGTGTGTGTGTGTGTGTGTGTATGCTTGCTTGTGTTTATGCATGTGTGTTTGTGTGTATGCACTTGTGTGGTGTGTGTCTGTGTCTGTGTGTGTGTGTGTGTGTGTGTGTGTGTGTGTGTGTGTGTGTGTGTTTGTGCGCGCGCTCATGCGTTCCTGTGTGTGTGCCCTGTGCTCCAGGAGAAGGCCACCAAGTGGAAGAACCCCGACGGCCACATGGACGGGCTGACCACCAACGGGGTGCTGGTGATGCACCCCGACGGCTTCCCCGAGGACTCCCGCCAGGGCCTGTGGCGGGAGATCTCCGTGTGCGGGGACGTGTACGCCCTGAGGGAGACCCGGTCCGGACCCACCCGCGGCACCCTGGTCAGCGCCCCGTCTGGAGGGTGGGGGGGGGGGGTTACGTGATGGGTGGGGGTCTCTGTGTCTACGAGTCTGTGTCTGTGTGGGAGTTGTGTGGGTGGGTGGGTGGGTGGGTTCAGTGGATGGTAGTGTGTGTGTGTAGGTGGGGGGTTCAGTGGATGGTAGTGTGTGTGTCTATGAGTGGTTGTGTGTGGTTGGTTTTTGTGTGTGTTAAGTTAGGCATTCCTGAAATACCCCAAAACCTCCAAGCTTCCAATTCTCAACGAGTACCTACAAAACGCAATCGTTTTGTAGGCTCTGCTTTTCACTGTTGCAGAGCTATTGGGATACACTTTTTTTTAATGTTGTATCCATTGGGAACATTTTGAAACATTACCCTTGTTTAGGGAAGGGTTCTTTTTATTTAGCAGATCCTGGGTTCACCTCGTCACCCTGCTGTTATTCACACCCTCAATATCTGCTGAATATCATATCGTTCAAATAAAAATAAAAAATACATAAACTCAACGGAGATGTGTGATTCTGGTTATACAATGCAACACGGGTAAGACTTTCAGTTCCGGTACGGAGGCGTTTTCTGGCAGCCGCTCAGTGTTGTAAAACTATTCTACCCCAGGGAAAGTCCACGGTATGTTACTATACACCAGTGAACCTTCCTATTTCAGTCTCAACAACCATATTCAACAGCAAAGGCTTTGTTCAGGACTATCTAATGATACGTCCTGCATCAAGACCTGACCAAAATACAACATCATCCAAATGATATCAGATGTACTTAGAGGTTAGTGTGTCGTGGTGGTTTGGGTGAATGGGTTTGTTTGTGTTATGGTGACTGGGTTTTTGTGTCACAGTGTGGTTGTGGTCGATGGCTTTGTGTGTGTCTTAGTGGGGCTGTGTGTTTGATGTGTGCGTTTGGTTGTATATTTTTTATGTATGGGTGGTGCAATTTGTTTCTGTATTCGTTTACTGTGTGTGTGTGTGTGTGTGTGTGTGTGTGTGTGTGTGTGTGTGTGTGTGTGCGCACACACACACGCGCGCAGAGTACACTAACTCCCAAACCCAACTCCTACCAAGCGACTCCCTAACCCCGACATCGCCCCCTGCAGGCGGAGGGTGAGAGCAGCGCCCTGCGCGACGGCTCCCTGGTGGACCTGTGCGGGGCCACCCTGCTGTGGCGGACGGGCGAGGGGCTCCTGAGGGCCCCCACCATCAGGCACCTGGAAGCCCTGCGGCAGGAGCTGAACGCGGCACGCCCGCAGTGTCCCGTGGGCCTGAGCACCCTGGCCTTCCCCAGCCTGCCTCGAAGCCACAGGTAGGGGGCGCCACTGCCCACGCACACCCATGACACCGCATGATAAGAGTGAGAGAGTAGGGGGCGCCACTGCCCAC
This sequence comes from Gadus chalcogrammus, assembly GCF_026213295.1. NCBI lineage: Eukaryota > Metazoa > Chordata > Actinopteri > Gadiformes > Gadidae > Gadus > Gadus chalcogrammus. The sequence goes on from NC_079432.1 coordinate 4,869,866, forward strand.
GCACACCCATGACACCGCATGATAAGAGTGAGAGCAGGTTCACCTTTGAGTCATATAGCCGGAAGGCACTTTATTTTGTCCAAAGAGATTTACACATTAGGCAGAGACACTGGACGGGGTATACGGTGGGCTATTTTTGAAACACACAGGGTTTGGAGAAGTTATTTATTCTGAGGAGTGGCATGGTTTGTAGGAAATTTTTCAAATGGAAAGGAGGAACACTCCCTTCGGCTGTTTGGTGAGTCAGAGCGACCGCCTAAACAGCTAATGGTACGATTTGCATGATTTGGTGATTTCAAGCTAGCTCAAGTCTTCATTTTGAGGTCAGACCCTCTCCCTCCGCCCTCCAAACCCTTAGTAACCTAGATCCCTGTAGCCTAAAGGCAGCACAACGATGCGTTTCAGGTCCCATTTCATGAATAAAACATAATGCATACTGCAGCCTTTTTTAAAAATGTATACATACAATACCAAAACAAAAACATATTGCATCTTCAAACCAACCCCGCCCGGCGACAGACACGCAGTGACCCAATCGCCTGTCGCTTCCAGCCTGGAGGAGCGCCAGCCCTGGGTATACCTCACCTGCGGCCACGTGCACGGCCGCCACGACTGGGGCCAGCGCTCGGAGGGCCAGGAGGCGCCGCGGGACGGCGACGGTTCCTCGCTGGCGCGCCGCGAGTGCCCGCTGTGCCGCAGCGTGGGCCCCTACGTGCCGCTGTGGCTGGGCTGCGAGCCGGCCGTCTACGTGGACGCCGGCGCGCCCACGCACGCCTTGGTGCCGTGCGGCCACGTGTGCTCGGAGAGGACCGTCAGGTACTGGGCGGAGACGCCGCTGCCCCACGGCACGCACGCCTTTCGGCCCGTCTGCCCCTTCTGCTCCTCGGCGCTGGGCACGCCCGGCTGGACGCGCCTCATCTTCCAGGGGCCCATCGACTGAGGGGCCGCGGAGTACAGAGGGGGGGGGGGGGGGGGACCGTCCACGCCTACCCACCCACCCGCCCGCCAACCCCACCCACCTCCACCACCCACCTCCACCACCCACTGCAGAATGACGCCCCCGAGCTGCGGTCAGAGTTCGGAACCTTGGGTCCAAAACGTCGGAACCGATTTGTCGGTTGGTCGGTTGTTAATCGTAGATTAAGGTTGTTTTTTTTCGGTTTGGTTCGTTTAGTGCTAAATCGTTGCCGATTGGTGTCAAGTGCTACATTGACAGTGATGCAAGCGTTTTCACCTCAAATTTTAATTGGAGTCTATTACAGTCTATTCGTCGTTAGTTCAACTTAACGATTTTGCTCAAATGGCTGGCACAATGGTAAGTCTCTGAACGCAGCTCGGAGCTGAAGCTTCTCAAAGCCTGCCTCAAAGTTTGCTGATCTGTATAGAACCAGGATGGGTAACTCGCTCACACAGTCCTGTCCAGAGAGGTATACACGACAAGGGGGGACGTCCGATCTATGCAGATTTCCAAACCCATCACACACGAAGGCCGGGCTTTTATGAAAACTCCTCGTCTTGGAAAAAATCCACTTCATCACTCTACAAAGCAATAACAGCACTTCCATGCAATACTAGATAAGCTAAACGTGAAGCCACACTTTTTCAACAGAGTGTGGGTTCATCGATCACTTTAGACATAGTGAAGAAAAAAAAAAAAAAAAGTCTTGGGCCAAAGGGCTCAACCAGAGGTGTGTTTGATATCGAAGTTCGATAGTTTTTTGTGTTTAGGGTTAGAACGTAAGAACGTAAAGCAAATCGGAAAAAATATTAGAATTGATTTTTACTTTTATCTGAAAGTGTGAATGCTGATTTCAGACACGTTTTGCAGCTGCTTGAAACATGCAAGGAGGAGTTTGCGGGCACGATAAAAACAGGGTCAATGTTATTGTGTTGACGGACGGACGGACGGTCGAGACCACATATAACCTCAAAAAAGAAAATACTTTTTTCTTTCTCCGTGTTTGAAAGAAAATAAAATATTTTGTTAGGAAGCGGGGAGGGATCCATTTAGAGATCTGGTAGGGGGGGGTTATTTTAGATGTTCAGTGTTGAAAAAAAACAAATATATAACTATTTTTCTAACTGGCCAACTGTTTTTGAGTTAACTGTTTTCTTTCAGTGTGCGCAAGTGTGTGTTTCAGAGTATAACTGTGTGGTAGGTATATCTGGTGAGAGCTTCTGAGAGCAGGAAAAAAATATGTTATTGCCAACACTGTGTCGAGAAAACACACACACACACACACACACACACACACACACACACACACACACACACACACACACACACACACACACACACACACACACACACACACACACACACACACACACACAGAGAGAGAGAAAAACACACAGAGAGAGAGAAAAACACACACAGAGAGAGAAAAACACACACACACAAAGAAAAACACACACACACACACACACACACAGAGAGAAAAACACACGCACACAAAGAAAAACACACACACACCACAGACCGTAAATGCATTGCCCTGACAATGAATGTAGCCAAATACACAAGGCTATGTCTAGCCTTCCCAGGTGCTCATAACGAATTGTCTATATTGTGATACTATTTTTGTAATTGAATTTACGGTGTAGCTTGATTGTGGTTAGCATCAGAAGGTCCTCCTGTGTGTGCGTGTGTGTGTGAATAGTTGGCTCCATTATATAAAAAAAAAAAAAAAGAAAGGAAAAAAAAAAAAGTTAAAGGATGTTGTGATATTACGAAAGTCACGAAATAATGTCTCGCTTGCATGTGAACGAACGTACACTCTGCTTCATACGCTCAAAGACGGGGAGGCAAAGGACAGACTGTTAGGAGTTTCCACGGTGGACGGCCAAACTTGTAAGATTCACACGGAAAGTATTTTAGCCCCGGAGAAGTTCTACAGTCCAAGCTTTCTTCCAAGTGCTTTGTTCCTCGAAACAATAATAGCAATTATATTAATTTTTTGGTTTGAAACTAAGCAATTTTCAATGCAAAACGAGGGTGATGTCAGCGGAATGTTAATGGTCACACAACACGATGAACAGAGCGGGAATCCCGTGTCGCTTCTTACAGATGGAAACGCTTTGTTTTGGGCTGGGTTGTCGTCGTAGTGTTAGGTGCTTTTGTTCAGACTCTCTCGTAGTCTCGACTCTCTTTACAGGTAACTGGGGGGTGGACAGCATTCCCCCCCCTGCCCTGCCTCTAGCATTCAACCAGGTCCATAGAAATGTCTATTTTTTTCCTAATGGTGTCTGAAATGTAGAAAAAAAAACAATTCACAACGCCTGCATTAGAATAAAGATCTGGTCCTACCGGGTCCTATACTTCACATACGGGTAGTAACACCGGAGGGACTTTACCGTCGTGGCTAGAGTGAATCAACCTGATGGGTTTATTCTCTTCTACTCCTTAACGCAACACGCATCGAAACCACTAGGGGGCAGCAGCGAGTCTGAAAACGTTGTGTAAAACAGTTTAATGTGTTACCTTTGGCATGTGGCAAAGAGGAGCAGACCTTCACAACAATATTCACGTTGTCCTTCTTTTTTGACATTAAATAAAGTTTGTATTTTTTATGAAAAATCGTTATTTTCTACCAGTCCTTATTGGATCGTTCCATATTAAACTGTTTTTTGGTTTATTGTTCTTGTTCCTAGCATAACGAAGTCCAAGCACTTCAGAGAAGTCATAATAGTGCGTATCTCGATTCAAGATGGACACATTATTTTTAATTAAATATTTGGGTAGTATCTATACTCTTTCTAGTTTTTTGCCAACTAGTTGACATTGTCATCCTGGGTATTTTATATTTTTACTTCTTTACACCGTCATTCACTTAAGTCACCAACATTATACCATTACATGGTATTTGTTATTTTTGTTTATTTTATATAATTTTCTGTATTTCTCTGGTGCACAGACAATCGCTATACACATGTCAATAAACCTGTTAACCCAAATCAGATGTCTTCTTTCTCTCGACTTGTGTATTCACAAGGCGTTCATTCATTTGTAAACTACTCTGAACTAGTATGTGCTAGGCCTCCTTAAAAACAACCCAAAAACAAGTAAAAGCGAAAATACGATAGCGAAATATAAAGACTCCAACATTAATTGCTAGAAATCGTATTGCAGTTCAATAAACGAGGCCTATGTGCTCACCTCGGAAGCGTGCATGTTTTTGCAGCGCTCAGCCACCAGAGGGCAGTCTGAGAGAGGCTGGCTCAACATAATGGGGGGTTGCTTTCACGTTGCATCACCGCCTCGAGTCGTCTGCAATCATAAAAACCAATTTTGACAGTCACACTCATTGCCACGCAAACCTGAAAAATTATAAACAACATGCTAAATGACAACATATTTTTTTGAAGAACAAAATGTCTTCATTCTTTTCTGACACTGAAAGAGTGTGGCGTCTTTGCTGAGCGTGGCGTTGTACAAAAGTTTGTTGGGAAATGATTTCTCTCTTAAACCACCGGGAAACAGTTTGCTTCTCCCCCCCCCCATATAAAGATTATGAAGCCTATTTCATGGGTATCTTGGTGACACACAGCACTTAATCTCTTCCACAGCAAGGGTAAGAAGTAGCAGAAGAGAAAGCCAGTGCGAAGGAAAGTCTACAGAAAGATATACCACGGCCTATTATAGTTACTTTGTGGTATAGGGGCTTTAGGCCTATATGGTATTGTTAGACTATGGTGGCCTGCAGTTCTATTCTACACTTGATATATTCGTCCTTATGGGAGAAAAGGGCACAGATCATTTGGATTTGTGAGTATTGCAGTTTTAGAAAAACAGTTGGAATATTAAGGTCAAATAAATAAAATAAAATCGAAAGAAAACGTCTGGTTCAGTGTAATTAATTATCAACACCCTTCAATCGTGTTTGTATTTGTGTGTGTGTGTGTGTGCACACGCGCGTGTGTGCGTCAGAGAAAGAGAGGAGCCCTAGAGTATGAATGATGGAGGTCGTTTTTTCTATCTGTGTGTGTGTGTGTGTGTGTGTGTGCGTGTCTGTGTGTGTGTGTGTGAGAGTGAGTGTGTGCACCAGGGGACACAGAGTATAAATGATGGAGGTTGGGTTTCTGAAATCTGGAAGTATTCTCAGAGGAGGGATTTGTAGCTTTTGATCCCAGCTAATTAACGTGCAGTCCTCTACGGGGGCTGTGGGTAACGCTGGAGAGGAAGTTTGAAGGGGATACTTTGTGTGTGTGGACACATATGCATATATTTATTCACACTTGTATGTTTATGTGAACTGCACTATAATGTATCTGGATGTGGGTTGGTGCTAGTTTCAAAATATGTGTGTGTGTGTGTGTGTGTGTGTGTGTGTGTGTGTGTGTGTGTGTGTGTGTGTGTGTGTGTGTCTATGTGTATTTGTTCGTGTGTGTGTGTGTCTACGTGTATTTGTTCTTGTGTTAGTTTGTGTGTGTGTGTGTGTGTGTGTGTGTGTGTGTGTGTGTGTGTGTGTGTGTGTGTGTGTGTGTGTGTGTGTGTGTGTGTGTGTGGCCCCCTGGTGAGTTTGTGTGTGTGTGTGTGTGTGGCCCCCTGGTGTGTGTGTGTGCGTGTGTGTGGCCCCCTGGTGGGTTTGTGTGTGTGTGTGTGTGTGTGTGTGTGTGTGTGTGTGTGTGTGTGTGTGTGTGTGTGTGTGTGTGTGTGTGTGTGTGTGTGTGTGTGTGCTCTGTGTCTCTCGGAGGACGCTCCCTATCAGTGATTGTTTCACCCATCCAGCCATTAAACCAGCAGCAGTGGGACACTTTAATTAAACTGGGACCAGGCACCGTAATTAACTTTAAGACTTTACTTCTCTCCCTCATCCCCTTCCTCACTTCCCTGCGCTATAAGTCAGGGAGACCGTAGCCGGCTTCGATTTAGCCAAACAATTTACAAATCCAATTAAAGCAATATTAAAATATTAGCGCAACGCAAGCTGCTGTGTGTCCTGTGTTCTGAGTCTATAAGACTATCCTCTTTTGTGGCTAGGCTAACGGTGAATGCCACAATGTATGTAAGCCGAAAAGAATGTGTTAAATAGGGGGTTAAGACTTTTAATAAGTTGGATTGTTTTACCGAGTTTATTAGGCGCTGTTATCCTGTTAGGGAGGTGATGTTTTGGGCAGCGCTTTTTGTCGAGTAATCTTGAGTGTCCTTCGTCCCTTTGCGTCGAGCCGTCGCTGGTGTCATTTCACGCAAATCCGTCTGAATACGCGTGTTTGAGGCACACACACATTTAGAGCGATGTGTCGGCACCTGCATTCTCAAACCAACTCACAGTAGGGTCAAGTGGCGGTTCCCAGCCCGTAGAGTACTGGGTTTGAAACCCCACCCCCTGCCTGACCCCCCTAGTCATTTGAATTCACCTTTGGTAAAAGTAAGGGTTAGTAGCACTCCTTTATCACAAATGTCCTTTAGATTCTTACCCCATTTACATTTAGGACATTTAGCAGACTCTTTTATCCAAAGCGACTTACATAACTGCATTTGTTGGAAGAAAAAGATGAAACTATATATTACTGTCGGTTCAGTAAGGATGTTCATAAACAGGTGCCAAGCACTTGCAATGCTAGGTTAACCCATTTCCGTATACAACACTCACACACAAATTGCAAATTTCAAACAATCCTTTTTTGTTTAATACCGGTGGACATTAATTCAGTAGTGGTAGTTTGACGACAACAAATATATGTCTGGAATTATGGTGTGTTCCCGTCGGACGCCGTCTTCTGAGTCAGATGTCAGAAAATCTCCCAGCTTTCTTGCGGCAAGTCTCGGAGGAACGCCCCCTTTTTTGTCTTCGGGTTCATCCGAATACTTTCTGTGCAGTGTCTACCTCTTGACCGTTAATGTTACGTTCTACCGCTATGCGTAGAACGCCTCCGAACGCTTCCGAACACCACCAAAACACCACCGGATATTTGGAGATGACTTATTTCCCCTCTGTGCGCTGCACATCAGATGCCAGCAAAAGTCACACAAGATAATTTACTGTTTTTTAAAAAAAATTCACCGCAGCACACCGCGGCGTTCTTCTTCGTCAGTTACCAGACTCCGGCAGAATTGTGGGATAGCATAGTCACCTATACTGTGGCGGTAGTACGCATTCTGATAATTTTTGCCTACTACACAATGCGTACTGAGCATTCGGACACGCAATATTTGTGACGTACTACAAAATGCCTGTATTCGGTTGCAGCCTTCAACTCTCGGAATTCTGAGAGCAGGCCGAGATAAGTAATGACGGGCTGAACAAAATGGCTGCGCCCGTGAAGTTAATTACATTGCTACTTTATTCCGGTCTCCAATTTATAAATAGCATGGTCTTGCCGTGCGTGCAATACAATGTAAAGTTGTGTTTGTTTTCGAGCTGTTTTGCTAGAGGCTAATGTAGTCCACAATAAACAATGACTAGCCAATTTCATGACACATCACAAAATCGAACAGGAACGCTATAAATGCTCAGAGGCCGGAAATGACATCCACCCGGAAGGCGAGAGAGAGAGAGAGAGAGAGAGAGAGAGAGAGAGAGAGAGAGAGAGAGAGAGAGAGAGAGAGAGAGAGAGAGAGAGAGAGAGAGAGAGAGAGAGAGAGAGAGAGAGAGAGAGAGAGAGAGAGAGAGAGAGAGAGAGAGAGAGGGGCTACTTCCGGTGAGGGATATTTAGTTTCCGTTACATGTTTGGATGTGGCTTCGTCAAATTATTTATAGAATCAAAACACCATATTTCTTGTCGTTGTTGTTGTTCTCCTTCTCCTCGGGCTCTTCTTCCTCTCCTCGCTAATCCTAACTGACGTAAACAGCTCACACAAAGTAGGCCGTGGAGATCGGAAATGTGTTTGGGTAGACGGAGGGCCAAACCTGACCGCATGCTCTCTGCTAGCGCTCACTCTCCTAGCTGCTATGTTGGCTAATACAGCCTTGCTAAAAGTAATACTGGACGAATACTTATAGCATCCGAATATTAACCTAATATTAGCCTAATTTTACCCCCATATCAGCCAAATTTTACCCTAAGTCTAGCCTAATTTTTGCCTAATGTTAGGCTGATATTAGTCCCATTTTAGCCTAATATTATCCTAATTGTATCATAATGTTAGCCTAACATTAGCCTAATGTTCCCATTATTAGGCTTCCTCAGCTCATTCCCCCTTCCAGACATGTATCTCAGCATTCCCGTCTGTGTTCCCAGAGTGTGACCAATACCTGCCCGCAGGACATACCATCATAATCCATGTAAATGACAACTAATGACAGCGGTTATTTTCGTCATTAGGGGGTAAATATATACCGTCCACGGCGGGCGGGGAGAAGCCGCTCCGAGGCAACCGACGTTTTTGATGATTTTCTTTTCTCTTTCTTTCTCCCCGACGACATCGTCGCCGCTGAACTCGTTTCTGATTTCCTTATCAGCGTCACCCTGATGTGTTGTTCTTCTTCTCATCTTTTTTTTTTTTCAATGGGTGCCACCATGAAGTATCGCCGGTCGGGGGTCGCAGTCGTTAGCTTCTCTCCCCCCCCTCCCTCCCCCCCCGGATTAAAGCGAGCCCCCCCTCCGCGACGGCCTCAGAAGATGGCGGCAAGGGGGGGGCAATTAGCCTCGATGATAGGTACAAGTTATTGGAAATTAAAGGAAGAGTGAGAGAGCCAGGGAGGGCGAGAGAGAGAGAGAGAGAGATGGGGGGGGGGGGGGGTGTAAAAGCGGAATTTCTCATTACACCTTATCAGGGGGCCGCAGAGTGGGGGCGCGCACAGCAAATGAGACGGGGCGGGTGGGGTGGAGAGCGAACGCATAAGAGGCAGAGTCATGGAGACGGCAGACATCAAAGTGTTCTGGCTCTACTTAAATTAAGTGATCTTGTATGAAAAGAGCAACTACATTAAGATTACCCCACACACACACACACACACACACACATACGCACACACACACACACACATACTCACACACGCACCCACCCCCACACCTAATATCACTCCCTCGCCTCGTGCACCCTCGGAATTATGTGTCAGGGGTTAATAGCTCTGTGGATGAGGATACTGGGCTGGGGGGGGGGGGGGGGGGGGTGCAGGGGGGGGGGGGGGGAGGCAGGGTGGGGGGGGGGGTGGGAGGTCGAGTGGGGATGTGCTTGCGATGCACTATGTGTGTGAGAGGGGGAGAGTGTGTGTGTGTGTGCGTGGGAGAGTGGTGAGGGTCAGGTGTGTGAGTGTGTGTGTGTGGGTTTGTATGTTTGAGTGCGTGAGAGAAGGATGGGTTGAAAAAGTGTGGCTGGGTGGCCCTGTTTGTGTGTGTGTGTGTGTGTGTGTGTGTGTGTGTGTGTGTGTGTGTGTGTGTGTGTGTGTGTGTGTGTGTGTGTGTGTGTGTGTGTGTGTGTGTGTGTGTGTGTGTGGGTCTGTGTGTGTGTGTGTGTGTGTGTGTGTGTGTGTGTGTGTTTCTGTGTGTGGGTCTGGGTGTGTGTGTGTGTGTGTGTGTGTGTGTGTGTGCACGCGTAAGTGTGTGTCCACGTCAGTGTGTGTGTAGGAGTGCTGGGTGGTACCGAGATCAGAGAGGAGGCGAGAGTTCCACCTCATGCTAACTGACATGCTACAAATCCAGAGACACCGTGCCGACCTGTCAGCCCAGAGAGAGAGAGAGAGACAGAGAGAGAGAGAGAGAGAGAGAGAGAGAGAGAGAGAGAGAGAGAGAGAGAGAGAGAGAGAGAGAGAGAGAGAGAGATGTCCTCTTTTCCTCTGGTTTCATCATTTATATTTTTCTTCAGATGAGAATGTTTGGTCTTTGTTGTTGAATGGTTTAAAGAACAGAGGTGTATGTGGGTCGATGTGCGTGTGTATGTGTGTTTGGGTGTGTGTGTGTGTGTGTGTGTGTGTTCTTGTGGTGTCAGTGTGTAAAGCTATACCCTACTTTCTATCTATACACATGCAATTGTCATACTTCCCCCCTTTTTTGTCTCTTGCGTTACGGGGGGCGCGTGTGTGCGTGCCTCTGCGCCATCGCGGTGTGTCGCCTCGCGTGTTAAAATGTGTGTCTCTCAGCTCCAAATGCTGCCGCCCGGCCCGGGACGGATTAAGTGACGTCGGCGGTGCTTTTAGCGGGGACCGGAGTTTCACCCTCCGCCGCCGATAACCGCGCGCGCCGCTCTCCTCGCGCCCCCCGCTCTCTCTCTCTCTCTCTCTCTCTCTCTCTCTCTCTCTCTCTCTCTCTCTCTCTCTCTC
>NC_079432.1:4887815-4910315 GCF_026213295.1 Gadus chalcogrammus
CGTCATCGTGGCATCGTACCTCAAGAACCCCCTGAGGATCTCCTACGACCTGATTGCCAGGATCAGAGAGGAGCTGGAGGGATACCTGGTGGAGCGGCAGGTGCGAAACGTCACGCTCATGGTCTGGGCCAACCGGCACCTCCACCTCATCGCTCAGAAGCTGTACCTCAGCAACGAGGAGGACGTCCATCAGATGCACAGTCTCCTCGCAGAGTACTTCCTGGGGGCGTGGTCGGGAGGCAGGAAGAAGATCTTCACCTACGACAACAACCACTTTACTTCCCTGAACATTTCGCATCACAAGAACCCACACCAACAGCCGTCCCATGAGAAAACGTCCTCGGACAAATACTCCTATGACAGGCAGACCCCAGAGCAGCCTTGGGTGTTCCAGTGCAACCTCCTAGAGCCGGACATCTTCTTCGTCAACCACAGGAAGATGACGGAGCTGGTCTACCACCTCAGCAGGAGCGGCCGCACAGATGACCTCATGTTCGGGGTGATCATGAACTTCAGCTGGCTCTACACCATGATCAAAATTGGTCAGTTTGAAAAGGCCCTCACAGACATCGACCTGGCCTACAGTTACTCTCAAGAGAAGGAGCTCAAGTTCTTGGCCACTACTCTCCGTAGCGTTAAGTTGAAAGTGATGAAGAGCCCTGCTTCTTTGTCCGCCGAGCTGCAGCAAAGACTCCTGCCGGTGGTCACCTCTCTTCCAAAGCTAAGACACCTTCTGCTGGAGTGTGACAAAGATGGCCCCAAGTACTGCTCCATTGTGCCGCTGCATTCCTCAATGGACGTCACCTACAGTCCGGAGAGACTTCCCCTCTGCTCCAGCTACATGCAGATCGTCGAGATCCTGCCCACCCTCGCCCCAAACATTGTTCTGGTAGCCTTGGAGGATGGGTCCATAAGCACCTGGGACGTGGAGAGCAGACAACTCCTGAGACAGATCGACACAGCCAGATCTGTGGTGCTTGGCATCCGGCTAACCACGGATGAGAAGTACCTGGTAGTAGCCACAACCAAAAACACATTGCTCATCTATGATAATCACAAGTCCTGCCTTCTGTCTGAGGTTGAAATCAAGGGGTCCAAGCATGGCGGTGTTGCTGGTGACGTGGCGTTCATTAATGGTTTCACCTTGTCCAGCCATCATGCCTTGGCCTGGCTTGAGGCCAGCAAAGAGGTCAATGTAATTGACCTGCTTTACGGTTGGCCGCTCTACCAGTTCCATTGCTGGTATGAGGTCACCTGTGTGCAATGCTCTCCCGATGGGATGTATGCCTTCTGTGGTCAGTACCTTAACAGTGCGACCATCTTTCATCTAGGGAACGGCGATAAGTTAGCCACAGTGACATCTGAGTTTTCCGGGGGCTTTGTCAAGTCCATCCTTGTTCTAGACACCATCAACCAGATGGTGATGGTTGACAACGAAGGCAGTCTTTCGGTTTGGAACACCAAAGACATCAATAACCCAAGGTTGATGGAGGATTACGATTGCCGAGGGGATGAGAGCGAAGTGGTGAGCATTGAGTTGTCTGAGGACCAGCGCTCGATTCTCATCTGCAAGTCCATGAGCATTGAGGTTCTGGACACCAAGCTATGGAAAATGGTGGAGAAGTTCAAAGCCAAACGTACAGAGCTTTTTGTGGCCGCTGTTCTCTCCAAGAACGGCCAGAGCATCGTGGCCTCCATGGAGAACACCTCCTCCATCTTTGTGTGGCGGAGAGACAGTGGACAATGCATGGCCAGTTTGATTGAGATCTCGGGGGCTATTGTCAAACTAATAAAGTCCACCCACCACAATCTGCTCCTCTCTGTAGCCAGTAGCGGAGTGCTCTCGGTCTGGGACATTGATATCATCACAGCTATGTCCAACATCGATAAAACAGGAAAGAAGATCCAGACACTGCAGTTGTCCGGCAGGGAAGACTATGTGTTTACCATGGATGGTTCAGAGGCAATCCACAAGTGGAACTTCAACACAGGCTTCATCGAAACCATCTTCAAGCACGAGGGCATCGTGGAGAACTGTGTCCTGACCTCCTCAGGGGATCTCATGGTTACCTCAGATGACAAGTGCTGCCAGTACATTTGGCAAACCGGCACCGGAGAGAATATCTTCCGCATCAATGGGCAGAGGATATCTCAGCTCCTGATCACCCACAACGACCAGTTTGTTGTGTCCCTCTGCGAGCAGAACGCCTCCAGGGTCTGGAGGTTGGCCACCGGGCATAAGGTGTGCAACATCTTAGTCACCCTCCAGAATGCACTGATCACCACTGCCAACACTTTCCTTGTGGGAACAACGAAGAACAAACTCCTGGCCGTAAGCCTCTGGTCAGGCAGCGTGTCAAAGAAGTTCGTCTGCGACGATGGCATCACCATTATCAACTTCAAGCTCATTCCCGACTGTCCTGATTGTGTGGTGTTCATAACATCTACAGAGACCGTCTTCATTTGGAGCGTGGCGGACGAATCTGTCTGCAGGAGGGTCCAGTTGCCGACCAACTTCCTTAAGAACCTAGAAGACTTCCAGATTTCACCCAATGGGAAATTAGGTATCGTCTCCAAGGGCGACGAAAACATCAACGTCCTGGACCTTCACAGTGGGAAGCTGAGACTGGTCCACGCCTCTGGCATGATATGGCGACAGAAGCTCTCCCGAGACGGCCGATACCTGGTGTACATCTGCTTCCACAACAGTGACGAAGACGACGAGGCTGGCGTGGTCTCCAACCTGATCGTGATGCGCTTGGCCGACGGTAAAAGCATCGGCACGTGTTCGCTTTACAAGACACCCACCTATCTCTGCCTTTCCCAGCGAGCGCTCAACATAATCATCGGCTTCGAGGACGGCAGCATTGGCACGTACACGGTGGTGGACCGTGTGGACGCTGCGCTCAAGATCAAGATCGCCACCTCTAACAGCCGACAGATAGTCAACAACGCCTCGCAGAAAGTGCGCCCCAAGTGCGGAAACCACTCTTTTAAGACGATCGCTGACTGCATCTGGAGGGAGTCCACAGAGATCTTCTCGAGGGACAGTCCTATCAACGTGTCAGACTCTGGCGAGGCCGAGACCATAGCTCCCTCCAAGAAGAGCGAGTTGCTGCAGTGAAGAGATGGTTAATGGCGAGGGATGTGATTAATGTGAAGGTCGATGGAGTTGTAGGGTTCCCTGTTTACAGCCAAGTATGTCCGCTGCAGATTTTCAGCCCGCTGGGTAGTTTCTAGGTTGAACACAATTACCGCTGCATTTGTCATATATTGCTTGACTTCCAACTTGATGTAATTATATTATTTTATGTGTTACACTTGAAGACTGTTCAATTAAATCTTGGGGTTTTTTGTTTGTATCTTTTGAAAAAAAAAAATATTGTTTGTGGTATTCGTTTGCCATTTTGTGCCCTTTCAGCATTTGAAGTTATGATTCAAATGTCGTGGCTAAACATGTCCAAAGCCATTCCAGTGAATTCCACCATTCTACTTTGAACATTTTGATCTAGTTCACATTGTGCACATTAAGCCATAATGTGGTAACCACAGGTATATTTAAGTTTGTATGTTTGTATTTACATCAGTTGGTATGGTAAAAAAAAGAAGAACAATGAATACTTGTACATATCTTTTAATGGCTGCTGCAGTTTTGTGCAACTCCTTAAAATTGTTATGTTCTGCTTAATGCAATCAAAGTGAGTGCCTGGAATACAAATGTTATATTATGTGCATATTAGATTACAAGAATTATGAAAATGCAGGGAATTTGTAAACACAACATACACAAAACCTACACAGAACAAAATACATGGTTCATCATGGTAAAATTATAACCGAAATGATCATTATATTGAAAAATTATTCCAATTGTGTCAATGGATTTTTTTTCCTATGATCATTATCGATTAATTATTTGCTTACATTTACATATGAAAGTGGAGGTACCTGCATTTTCCAAGGCTATGAATAACCGTATGGTAGAGTTTACAGAGCATACTACATATGCATATAACCAGTGTTCTTACTTTAGAACAAGCGTTGAGTTGGGCTTGGTATTAAACATATTAAGTAGAAGAAGTCCGATTATTGTCTTATATATCTTAGCCACAATCCATTAAATCAGTCACAAAAAGTTGACTTTATGAAGACTTTAACATCACATGAAATAGAAAATGTCCTAGAAAAAAAGTGTGAAGGGATAAAAGGCTCTCTCTCTCTCTCTCTCTCTTACACACACACACTTACTACATCGACAGCTTTAAACATCCACATGTGTAGAAATAAGCACTTAAAATGTCATGAATTGGCATGAAAAAAATGCTCAAATAAAGGTTTATTGTGACAACATTTGTGGAGTTGGTCATGATCGCTGGAGCTGTATCTTGCTAGTACTAGCATGTTTGCTAGCTTGTTTTGGTGGTTTAGTTCTACATCGATAAATATTCATCATCATACATTACGAGTTCCTATTCATATATAAAAAACGAAACTTCTCCCATCAAGGATATGAAATCACAAAAAAATCTGAACCTGTCGCACTTTTACATGTAATGTTAAAGGGCTAATCTGTCTTATATTGTACGCTTACCTCTGTTGTTTCCTCTGGCCCACTTTTGATCTTTTGAGAACTGTAGCATTATTGAGCTTTAAAACGACTTAATTCATTTTCAAAATCCACATTTTATAAATTGAGAAATATCATTCCACGTATTTGCCAAAGTTGTCTTTTAAGTTTCGTGTTTTGATTGGTTGACGGATGTTGGATTTGCTTTGAAGGCCTGTCTCAGTGTCACCGCGTGGTGACGTTTAAAACAAATATGATAAGTGATAAGTTTATCTGAGTCACCATAAAATATATTGGAATGCCAACTGAAGAGTATATTTGAATGTGTCCATACGAAAGTCACGCTATTACTGTATGTTATGTAACTTGAATGACTTTATAACTTCAATGTTTGCGACTCCTGGTTGACATACTGGTAATGAATGTTTCTATAGTATTCTTTGTATTGTCCAGACTGATCTACCTGTTTAGAGATTTATATTTTCATAAATGTTGTACCTACATTTTGTTACAAAGTTGTTTAACTGGAATTCTGACAGAAATGAAAAACGTAGTTACAAAGCAATATGAACTAGTGTGTATGCATTGTTTGTATGAAGCCTTTTAACATAATAAAATGGTTAATTTCCTTGCCTCCAGGACTTGCCTGATTGTAGAGCCTGCTAACAACAGAGCCTGTGAGCAAGGCACAGTGGACAACCCCTGGCCATGCTGAGTCAGTGTGTGGGCACCGTAGCTGACCTTTGACCTTGTACTTTTGTCTAGTCTCCCCTCCGGGCTCATTCGTCTCTGAACATCCTTTATATGGAGTGGATTTACTCCTACAAAACGGCCCTTCTGATAATACTGATTTCTTTTTTGGAAAATAAATAACTAACACATAACGTTACAACAGCACTACCAAAACGTTACTACAGCACTTACATAACATTACTACAACACTAACAACATTACCTCAGCACCAACATAACGTTACTACAGCATTAACATAACGTTACTACAGCACCAACATAACGTTACTACAGCACTAACATAACGTTACCTCAGCACCAACATAACGTTATTACAGCACTAACATAACGTTACTACGGCACCAACATAACGTTACTACAGCACTAACATTAACGTTACTCCAGCACCAACATAATGTTACTACAGCACTAACATTAACGTTACTCCAGCACCAACATAACGTTACTACGGCACCAACATAACGTTACTACGGCACTAACATAACGTTACAGCAGCACTAACATAATGTTACTACAGCACTAACATAACGTTACTCCAGCACCAACATAACGTTACTACGGCACCAACATAACGTTACTACGGCACTAACATAACGTTACAGCAGCACTAACATAATGTTACTACAGCACTAACATAACGTTACTACAGCACTAACATAACGTTACTACAGCACTAACATAACGTTACTACGGCACCAACATAACGTTTCTACGGCACTAACATAACGTTACTACGGCACTGACATAACGTTACTACGGCACCAACATAACGTTACTACGGCACCAACATAACGTTACTACAGCCCTAACATAACGTTACTAGGGCACCAACATAACGTTACTACGGCGCTAACATAACGTTACTACAGCACTAACATAACGTTACAGCAGCACTAACATAATGTTACTACAGCACTAACATAACGTTACTACAGCACTAACATAACGTTACTACAGCACTAACATAACGTTACTACGGCACTAACATAACGTTACAGCAGCACTAACATAATGTTACTACAGCACTAACATAACGTTACTACAGCACTAACATAACGTTACTACAGCACTAACATAACGTTACTACGGCACCAACATAACGTTTCTACGGCACTAACATAACGTTACTACGGCACTGACATAACGTTACTACGGCACCAACATAACGTTACTACGGCACCAACATAACGTTACTACAGCCCTAACATAACGTTACTAGGGCACCAACATAACGTTACTACGGCGCTAACATAACGTTACTACAGCACTAACATAACGTTACTACGGCACCAACATAACGTTACTACGGCACTACAATAACGTTACTACGGAACCAACATAATGTTACTACGGCACTAACATAACGTTACTACAGCACTAACATAACGTTACTACAGCACTAATATAACGTTACTACAGCTTTAACATAACGTTACTAGGGCATCAACATAACGTTACTACGGCACCAACATAACGTTACTACGGCACTAACATAACGTTACTACGGCACTTACATAACACTACGGCACTAACATAACACTACGGCACCAACATAACGTTGCTTCGGCACCAACATAACGTTACTACGGCCCTAACATAACGTTACTGCAGCACTAACATAACGTTACTACAGCTCTAACATAACGTTACTACGGCACCAACATAACGTTACTACAGCCCTAACATAACGTTACTACAGCAGTAACATAACGTTACTACGGCACCAACATAACGTTACAACGGCATAAACATAACGGTACTAGGGCACTAACATAACGTTACTAGGGCACCAACATAACGATACTACGGCACTAACATAACGTTACTACACCACTAACATAACGTTACTACGGCACCAACATAACGTTACTAGGGCACTAACATAATGTTACTAGGGCACCAACATAACGTTACTACGGCACTAACATAACGTTACTACGGCACTAACATGACGTTACTACGGCACTAACATGACGTTACTACAGCACTAACATAACGTTAATACGGCACTAACATAACGTTAATACGGCACTAACATAACGTTACTACGGCACCAACATAACATTACTACAGCCCTAACATAACGTTACAACGGCACCAACATAACGTTAATGCAGCACCAACATAACATTACTATCGCACTAACATAACGTTAATGCAGCACCAACAAAACATTACTATGGCACTAACATAACGTTACTACGGCACTAACACAATGTTACTACAGCACTAACACAACGTTACTACATTACTCACACATAAAGTTACTTCAGCTCTAACATAACGTTACTACAGCACTAACATAACGTTACTACAGCTCTAACATAACGTTAATACAGCACTAACATAACGTTACTACAGCACTAACATAACGTTACTACGGCACTAACATGACGTTACTACAGCACTAACATAACGTTAATACGGCACTAACATAACGTTAATACAGCACTAACATAACGTTACTACGGCACCAACATAACATTACTACAGCCCTAACATAACGTTACAACGGCACCAACATAACGTTAATGCAGCACCAACATAACATTACTATCGCACTAACATAACGTTAATGCAGCACCAACAAAACATTACTATGGCACTAACATAACGTTACTACAGCTCTAACATAACGTTAATACAGCACTAACATAACGTTACTACAGCACTAACATAACGTTACTACAGCACTAACATAACGTTACTACAGCTCTAACACAACGTTACTACATTACTCACACATAACGTTACTTCAGCTCTAACACTTAACGTTACTACAGCTCTAACATAACGTTACTACAGCTCTAACATAACATTAATACAGCACTAACATAACGTTACTACATCACTAATATAACGTTACTACATCACTAACATAATGTTACTACAGCACTAACATAACGTTACTACAGCACTAACATAACGTTAATACAGCACTAACATAACGTTACTACATCACTAACATAACGTTACTACAGCTCTAACACAACGTTACTATATTACAAACACATAACGTCACTTCAGCTCTAACACATAACGTTACTACAGCTCTAACATAACGTTAATACAGCACTAACATAACGTTACTACAGCACTAACATAACGTTAATACAGCACTAACATAACGTTACTACAGCTCTAACACAATATTATTACAGCACTAACACAACGTTACTACAGCACTAACATAACGTTCCTTCAGCTCTAACATAACAAGATAATCAACCAGTATCCCCGCATTAATGACATGTATCTCAAATGAACTGTACGCATGTGTGTGTGTGTGTGTGTGTGTGTGTGTGTGTGTGTGTGTGTGTGTGTGTGTGTGTGTGTGTGTGTGTGTGTGTGTGTGTGTGTGTGTGTGTGTGTGTGTGTGTGGGTGCGTGTGTGTGTGGGTGCGTGTTTATGCGTGTCAACGTGCGTGTGTGTGCTTCTCCTCCGGGATAAGCACAAGGCTAATCCACAGAGTGCCGCTGTTGACAGCCTAATATTGAGACACACACACACACACACACACACACACACACACACACCCCCGCGGTGGTGTTGGGAGGAGGAGCTGTGGGGGATGGGTTGATGGCCCAGTAATTGCTCTTCCGGTGGAACAACCAGACAAGCGCGGTGGATATTTCCCCAACACCGGCTGACAATGTCATTATAATTAGACCTGTCCAGATCACCTGGAGTTCCCACCAAGCTCACCCACATAGACACACGGCACACACACATAGACACACACAGCACACACACACATAGACACATGGCACACACACATAGACACACGGCACACACACATAGACACACAGCACACACACACATAGACACACAGCTCACACACATAGACACACGGCACACACACATTGACCCACACAGCACACCCACATAGGCACACAGCACACACACACACAGACACACAGCTCACACACATAGACACACAGCACACACGCATAGACACACACAGCTCACACACATAGACACACGGCACACACACACATAGACACACGGCACACACACACATAGACACACGGCACACACACTTAGACACACAGCTCACACACCCATAGACACACAGCTCACACACATAGACACACAGCTCACACACATAGACACACACAGCTCACACACACATAGACACACAGCTCACACACATAGACACACACAGCACACCCACATAGACACACACAGCTCACACACATAGACACACGGCACACACACATAGACACACAGCACACACACACACACACACACACGCAGTGCAAACGAACCCCACGCACACACACACACGCAGACAAACACATCAGAGATACAAATTGGATTAGCCAATAAAGTCTTGAAGGTAAAAAAAATAAATCAAGCACTTTTGGGCCGTTTTAATTTCCCAGTGGTGTCAATGTGTTTGTATTTATGCCCGCGTGAGCACATTGTGTGCATTATTCTGTCGCTACGGCGACAGTGGCTCCGGGGGGGGGCGTCCGGTAGGGGGTGCCGTCCAGTAGGGGTGCCATCCGGTAGAGGGGCCGTCCGGTAGGGGGGCCGTCCGGTAGGGGGGGGCGTCCGGTAGGGGGGGGGGGGGGGGGGGGGGGGCCGGTAGGGGGGGCCGTCCGGTAGGGGGGGGGCCGTCCGGTAGGGGGGGTGCCGTCCGGTAGGGGGGGTGCCGTCCGGTAGGGGGTGCCGTCCGGTAGGGGTGCCGTCCGGTAGGGGGGCCGTCCGGTAGGGGGGGCCGTCCGGTAGGGGGGGCCGTCCGGTAGGGGGGGCCGTCCGGTAGGGGGGGCCCCGGCGGGCCCTTGCATCCACCTGTAATGAAGAGGGAGGGGGAGAGGACCTGATGGAGGCCACGTGGCCTGCGGCGTGTGTGCAGTAGCTCGGTGCAGTACGACTCGTCCTGCTGTTTGTTTAATCTAGAATAACAAACCCTGGGAGTCGGCGACGAACCGCCCCCCCCCAGCCCTCTCTCAACCTGTGGTCCCCCCCCCCCCCCCCCCCCCCCCCCCGCCCTCTCTCAACCTGTGGGCTCCGTTCCCCCCCCCCCCCTCTCTCAACCTGTGGGCTCCGTTCACCCCCCCCCCCCCCCTCTCTCAACCTGTGGGCTCTGTTCTGACAGGCTACATGTGCCAATCACTCTGTGTCTATATAAGCGATCTATCTATCTATTTACATTTACATTTAGTCATTTGAACACTTATCCAAAGACATGCTGACAACATTCAAAGCATAATAAATATCTGAGCAACTACAAAAATGAATGGTAACATCAAACATTACATTCATTTAAATCTATTTATTTATCTATCTGTCTGTCTATTCGGCTATCCTTCTGTCAATCAATCTATATGCAAAAGTAAAACAGATCAAAGACGAGTCTGAATCTAAATACCGCAGGTTTATCTTTCCAACCCCAGTTACCTATATATATTTGAAATGAGTAACCAGTGTTTCGCTCTGCGGTCAACACACCTGCTCCGTGTTTGTGCATGTAAAAGCCCTTGACCAGAATGTGGAATGTTTACAAAAGGCCGAATGGCATTGATTGGTCCGTTCGGTCGCCCCGGAGACACAGCTCACATTCATATAGACCTGTTGACCTATTCAAAGCAGGGCCGCCATTGTGTTTTTTCCGACAGGAGAAGAAGCCTGGTTCACGGACACAATGATGAGTAGGAAATGCGATGCAAATGCGCGACAACACAAGGTCTCATAAGGACATGGCGGGCCGGTCGAGGATACAAGTCAAATGATTATGTTGTTTGTAGTTGTTGGGAGGGAATCCCCCCCTGGCATGTTTTTTTTTAGAACTTCTGGTGTCTCCTTGAGTACACTGCCTCTCTCCACCTCCAGTGGTGTGTGTGTGTGTGTGTGTGTGTGTGTGTGTGTGTGTGTGTGTGTGTGTGTGTGTGTGTGTGTGTGTGTGTGTGTGTGTGTGTGTGTGTGTGTGTGTGTGTGTGTGTGTGTGTGTGTGTGTGTGTGTGTGTGTGTGTGCGTGTGAGCGTGTGTGTGTGTGTGTGTGTGTGTAAGAGCTCATT
Source organism: Gadus chalcogrammus (assembly GCF_026213295.1). Taxonomy (NCBI): domain Eukaryota; kingdom Metazoa; phylum Chordata; class Actinopteri; order Gadiformes; family Gadidae; genus Gadus; species Gadus chalcogrammus. The sequence goes on from NC_079432.1 coordinate 4,899,158, forward strand.
GAAAATACTCCACAGGAGGGCTGCTCTTTTGAGTGGGATGCTTAAACTCTGAATGCCCGGGGATATGTCATTTCATGGAGAGGAAGAGGATGATGATGATGATGGCGATCATGACACCATAGATTCCTAGCATGGTGAATGGACTTCAGGTCTACACTTTGCATCATAAAGTGTAGAAGCTGTTCACGGACCTGAAGGAGTCCGGTGTATGCAGTACTGCTAAAACATTGAAACATTTACATTAAGACCCACTCATGTGGAGTGTGTGGAGGATGGCTGGTTGAAGCAGCCTCAGCTGGCCCAGTCCGACTAGACTCTGGGTCTGGGGAGGCTAAACACCTGCTGCATGTTGAGTGATCAGTGTGCACGGGTAAGACCAGCCGTCTCCACACGATGAACCGGTGTACACCTCCCCCCCTGGGGCCTTGGACCGGAGGGGACCAGTCGAGCCACCGAGGTCGAATAAAGCAATAAACATTGTTACAAATACATCAGAAACATACAGAATATAGAAAGAATAAAAAATGCACTAAAGATTTAAAAATAAAAGCAGTTGTACAGTTGTGGAGGAACGTGCAAAATGGCCAAGGTATGTGCACAGTTCTAGGTTTAACAACAATATGTGCAATGTCCAAGAATATTGTGACGGAGAATGTTCATCATCATCATCCTGCTCTTCCTCTCCACATTCTGATCTCTTCAATCACACCTCAGAGTCGAAGCCTCCAACTCAAAAGACGCCGTCCAGCTGTCCACACACGCTCATAAGGGCTGCCGGCACCCTAGAGGGCAGACCATCAGGGACCTACAGTAGCTTCATAGCTGGTTGTGGTGGTGTTCCCCCGTGCCATGTCAGCGCCGTCTGAGCGTGAGGGCAGTCATTTATATATGACGTCTGAAAGCTGATGCTTTGTTGACCAGACAATGTACCGAGCTGAATCCCAGCCAAGAGTGGCGTGCTAGCAGCTGCTCTCTGGTGAGATATAAAGGGTTGAGCTGCTTCTAATATAATAGATCTATGTTTGGTTCATCATTCCAAGAAGTGCTTTGTTTTACATTCAAGGGCGCTGCATGAAATCATGCATCCTGCATTGTGATTTAGGTGCTACTGTTCTAATGTGTTCATTACTGCACGCATGAATGAATGTGTTATAATGGAATATTATTACTATATTATTACTATCATTATTATTATTATTCATAAAGGAACTTCATTAACTTTGCATACTTTCTATTCATAGGATCTTAAAGCCTTATCCGATGGCCATCTCAGTGTGCTAAATCAAAGCTTTTTCTGACTTTTGTCTTTGCATCTCCCTGCTCTCCTCAGTATAGCGTATGCAGGAGGGTTGAATATAAATCACCCGTCCAACTCCCCAGCTCGTCTCCTCTGTGACCAAACGGACAGCGGCAACACAAAACAACTCAATTAGGTTTGTTCTGTGCCCGCAGAGAACGTGGTTGTTCAGAGGCCAGGAAACAGATAATTGCACGCACAGTGTAGACCCTGAAACCTTTAATCACTACACCTACCTGCTCTGAAAAAAATCCATCTTATCCATTTAGAAGGTGGCTCGTTAAAAAGGGCTCACACAACACAAGTGACTATGTATGCTTTTCTTGATAAGAACCTTTAAAATTATATTTTTTCGATGTAGACTTATTGACTGATAGAGCCTTCCCTATCAGACCATTTCTGTGTTTTCATTAATATATTCTTTATCCTGACACACAAGTCAGCTCAAATGCTGTTAAAAACGGTACATCACTGAGAATTCCAGTGCACTCATTTAAGAAAGACACCTCAATGCTCCCACCCCTCACCCTCAAGTTCTGCTGATCATCTGGAAACTTAACCTCATTTCAAAATGTTGAATATCACATATGTCATTGAACAGGTTAAAACACTTTCTGATAAGCAAAACGCACCCTGGAGAAATGCTGCCTCTGTACCGGTCCGATAAGAGCACGGTGTGAGGCTGACCGCAGCTGGGAAAAACAAACCTCACCTCCATCAGTCTATAAAGAGAGCCTCCTTCTATGGAGAGAGGCTCTGTCTATAGAGAGAGGCTCTCTCTATAGAGAGAGTCTGTCTATAGAGAGTCTCTCTATAGAGAGTCTGTCTATAGAGAGAGTCTGTCTATAGAGAGAGTCTGTCTATAGAGAGTCTGTCTATAGAGAGTCTGTCTATAGAGAGTCTGTCTATAGAGAGAGTCAGTCTATAGAGAGAGTCTCTCTATAGAGAGAGTCTGTCTATTGAGAGAGTCTGTCTATAGAGAGAGTATGTCTATAGAGAGAGTCTGACTATAGAGAGAGTCTGTATATAAAGAGAGTCTGTCTATAGAGAGAGTCTGTCTATAGAGAGTCTGTCTATAGAGAGAGTCTGTATATAGAGAGAGTCTGTCTATAGAGAGAGTCTGTCTATAGAGAGTCTCTCTATAGAGAGTCTCTCTATAGAGAGAGTCTGTCTATTGAGAGAGTCTGTCTATAGAGAATCTGTCTATAGAGAGAGTCTGTCTATAGAGAGTCTGTCTATAGAGAGAGTCCGTCTCTAGAGAGAGTCTGTCTATAGAGAGTCTGTCTATAGAGAGAGTCTGTCTATAGAGAGAGTCTGTCTATAGAGAGAGTCTGTCTTTAGAGAGACTCTCTCTATAGAGAGAGTCTGTCTATAGAGAGAGTCTGTCTTTAGAGAGAGTCTGTCTATAGAGAGAGTCTGTCTACAGAGAGTCTGTCTATAGAGAGTCTGTCTATAGAGAGAGTCTGTCTATAGAGAGAGTCTGTCTACAGAGAGTCTGTCTATAGAGAGTCTGTCTATAGAGAGAGTCTGTCTATAGAGAGAGTCTGTCTACAGAGAGTCTGTCTATAGAGAGTCAGTCTATAGAGAGAGTCTGTCTATAGAGAGTCTGTCTATAGAGAGTCTGTCTATAGAGAGAGTCTGTCTATAGAGAGAGTCTGTCTACAGAGAGTCTTTCTATAGAGAGTCTGTCTATAGAGAGAGTCTGTCTATAGAGAGAGTCTGTCTACAGAGAGTCTGTCTAAAGAGAGTCAGTCTATAGAGAGAGTCTGTCTATAGAGAGTCTGTCTATAGAGAGAGTCTGTCTATAGAGAGAGGCACCCTCTATAGTCTGCCTGACACACAACACACAAATATTGATATTATAATGGATTCAGATCTGAATTTCAAGAGCCTCATCAAGTCAGTGATACAATCTGAAAAAACTTAACAAGACTAAGAGCAAACATGTCAAAACAAGACTTAGAAAAATTGGTGCATGTTTTAATTACTATTAGGTTTGATTATCGTAATGGTCTCTTTACAGGATTTCCAGAAAAGGCTCTTAGCTGCTACAGCTTGTTCAGAATGCCGCGGCTAGAAAACGAACAAAGACCAACACATTTCAACACATCGTACAAATCCTCAAATCCCTGCGTTGGCTCTGTGTGTGTCAGAGGATCGATTTCACAACACTGCTGCTCTCCTAGAAATTACTAAACGGTTTAGGGCCAGGGTACATTCGAGTCAAAACCAAACATTGAAGAGCAGCATTCAGAAAAAAAACTCCTGAATGACTGAGCCTTGCTCCAGCTCGGACTACCCTTATTCAAAGTTAAAAACGGGTTGTTTACATGTTCATCTTCGCTTCCTGCTAAGCAGAATAAATGTATTTTGTGCTCTCTTTGAATTCCGGCTTTATATCATCTATGACATGATTTCACGTGGAGCACAGTGAGTCTGCCCGTGTCTGAAACGCGCTGTATGAATAAAGTTGACTTGACTTAAAAAGGTATTTGAAGGTGCAGAGACAGCCTGTCATGTCCCCCCCACCAGTTGACAGGTCTTGTGATAGTTTGAAGGGTTATGTTATGCATGGTGAGTCCCACTGCTGCAGTCAGGCACGCTCTTAAGTTTCCCTCGGAGGAGAGAAGTAGACATTGTGCCTCAGGGGAAAGGATGTTTCAGGGGTCATGGTCATGAATACATGACCATGATCACCCTCTCAATGTGTGAAGGATCGTGACCAGCACTATACTGCCGCTGTCACGTTAAAATTGTACCGGGGGCGAAAATTGTACCGGCCTACGTCATCCTTTGTTTACATCCTGACAACCTGACAACCTGCCCGGCAACAGACGACGCGATGCAGAAAACATGTTTCCAAACGACGAAATAACATAATACAGATAGCGGATCTCTATCTGTATTATGATAGATAGCGATAACACTTGTTTTTACTTTATATTTGTATTGTATTTAATTGTTTAATCGAAACAATAAAACAATTTGCCCGCGAAACGGGCGATCGCGTCAAATGACGCGTCAAATCACGTAGGAAGGTTCTTGAACATTCTAGACTATGAAACCTGCTTAAAACAATCAGTTCACTAGCTAAATTCGATTAAACAATTCAATACAATACAAATATAAAGTAAAAACAAGTGTTATCTAGCGATCCGTTATCTGTATTATGTTTCAAGAACCCTCCTACGTCATTTGACGCGATCGCCCGTTTCGCGGGCAAAACATTTGTAATTTGACGCTGATCGCCCGTTTCGCGGGCACATTTTTTTATTGTTTCGATTAAACAATTAAATACAATACAAATATAAAGTAAAAACAAGTGTTATCGCTATCTATCATAATACAGATAGCGATCCGCTATCTGTATTATGTTATTTCGTCGTTTGGAAACATGTTTTCTGCATCGCGTCGTCTGTTGCCGGGCAAGTTGTCAGGATGTAAACAACGATGACGTAGGCCGGTACAATTTTCGCCCCGGTACAATTTTAACGTGACACCGCCGCTGACCGTCCTCGGCCTTGGAAATGCTTCTGGAAACTCTTCTTATTAGCAACACACAATATCATATTAACACACAGAGGCATGAACACACACACACACACACACACACACACACACACACACACACACACACACAAACACAATTACAGACACGCAGAAACACGCAGATACACAAACACATGCAGAAAAACCCGCACGCACACACACACACGCAGAAAAACACGCGCACCCACACAGGCGCACACATTCACACACACACACACACACACACACACACACACACACACACACACACACACACACACACACACACACACACACACACACACACACACACACACACACATAACAAGCACACAGAACACGCAACATTACCACTCGCCCTACCCCTCCCCCGTACCCTGTTCCCGTCCCCGTCCGCGTGGACGCGCACCCGCTCAACCCCAAGTGACCAAAACCAAACATTATGTCGTTAAAATGCGCGCACTCGCTGAGCCCCTCGCGGGCGCAAATTAGCATATACCCACAGGTTAGAAGTGGCTAAATAGACAAGTGATTGGGGGGCCATTTGCAAAGACAAAGACCACTGTTGACCGATCAGTGAGGCCGATAACAAAAGATCCTTTAGGAAAGTAACAAAAAGACGCAATACGGGAAAGCATTCAGATACAATTGAACGCTATTTTCGTTTCTATTTAGGGCCATTGTTGGTTCGCTCAAATGCTTGTACATTGTAATGCGGGAGAATTAAAATTTGAATTGAGGAAATCAGCCAAATAATTAGGAAAAGTTGGAGGCAGTCCTCCCCTGAGTGTGTTTCTTACTAACATCGCCCACAATCCCAAAGGCGGTTTCCCCCTAATTAATTACGTCGGTAATTAGATTTGAGAGGTGAGACTATCGAAAAGTGTTGATTAGAAAAACGACACTGAATCTCAGTTTAAACAAACAATGAGAGGAACGTTTCACGCAACAGGTAAACTGCAAGTGGAGATGTGTTGAGATTAAAGGAAATTTAAGCCATCGATAGGCTGATTGTTTAATTTATCCTAAAGGCCAAAACCTTTGATCTCTTACTTGGAAAAAAAGCTATTTTTTATACTTAGACTTAAAATAATTCTAAAGCAAACTCAAATTGTTGCCATTATTTAACGTATAACATACTACCACATTAATCCACCAAACAATACAACAAATTAAATAAAACATAAGTAAATGCTTACTTAATAAAAAAATATTTTTTGGGGGGGAAAAAATACACTTTCTGCAAAGGCTTCCTTTTAAAAAAGGTCATCGTTTTGAAAGGAGACCACCTTACCTGCAAAGGGACTTTAGTGGGTCTGGGTATCCCCAGACTGTTAATTCTAACACCTCATGGGTTCCTATACAACCAATAACGGCCACCTCGTCTCAATCTGTCACTTCTCCACCCAAACTCGGTCTACTGGTTTGCTCCACGTCCGTTCAATAATAATAATTACCCTGTCCGAGAATTAATTATTATTGGCTACTGAGTTTTTTTTTTTTTCTGTAAAAAAATTAACGAGATAATCCGGACGGCACGCGCTGGCGTGATTACAGGACGCCAGCCACGACTCCGCGCGCTCCGCATTCGTCCCTGATTAATTTTCTGCGTCACGAAAATAAAACAAAGAGTGGCATTGTGTTTATGAGACCAGCTGACTGCCAGACAGCCCCCCGCCCCCCGGCCCACCTCGACACTCACTTTCCCAAACGGACAATATCAAGTTGTTTATGTTGGACTGCAGAGAACCGGAGCCTACCAGGCCTGTATTCAAACCTAAAAGAGTGGTTATGGTTTTATCGTTATTAAATCAATGAATAACAAAAATACATTAATAATAAATAATAAACAATAATTATATGCAACATTAATAGTAGTAATTATAATAATAATCATTATACTATTTGTTATTATTGATATGATTATTGTTGTTAATATTATTCATGCGATAATAATAATAATTATTATTACATGTTAGGTCAAAGTCCTTGTCATAATTGTCCAACTATTTTCTAATAAGAAGAATATCAACCCGTGATTGGATCATTCAGGAGATCTGGGATAATTCATAACGGGGTTTTACAGAGGTCCTATCCAGATTTGGAACATAGGCCTGGATGCCCCCCTCACGCTGATCAACAAAGGTGATGATTGAAAATAGTCAAACAAACCACAATTATCAAAGTTAAGGCCTATACTCAAAGATCTTAGACATACCAGTTTTATCCCTTGCATTTTGGCAATCCGTATATCCCGAAAATACACTTAAGAGGGGGAGCTGGGATCGTCCTCACCTATTTATTATTTTGTTTAGAAAATTGTTAAGTGATTTTATAGCAGCCAATAGCAGGGGAGAAACAATTTGTGAGGCAGACATGCAGAAGGTTGCAGCTCAGTGTCAAGTATGTGATTTGTCACTAATTGCAGAACATAGCCTGCAGCTTCAAAGACACATTGAACGCATTCACCAACATAAATATTAAATAAGAACATATTACTTTCGCACAGCAATTGGTGTATATTATTTACAAAATGGGCGCTTCGAGCGACACAATTTCAAGCGCTTTAGGTATCGCAACAAGGAGTGAAAATAACTTTTACGGTTTCATTTTGTAACCCTATCAAGGAGATTAAAACATGTCCGTGAATTACCCCCTCCCCTCCATCTCTCTCTCTCTCTCTCTCTCTCTCCCTCTCTCTCCCTGTCGCTCTCTCTGTCGCTCTCTCGATCGCATCTCCTCTCTCAAAATCTCTCTCAGTGCTCTCTCTCTCATCTCGCTCTCTCTCTCCTCTATCCTCCTCTCAGACTCGTCTCTCTCTCTCCTAACTCTCTCTCCCCTCTCTCTCATCTCTCTCTCTCTCTCTCGGCTCTCTCTCTCTCTCTCTCTCTCCCTCTCTCTCTCTCTCTCCCTCTCCTTCTCGCTCGCTGTGCTTGTATCCCGTTATCTCTTGTCTCACTCTATCCTATAAAACAAAATGACAGCACATTCAGCAAGTTACATGTGTTTAAATCGATCTGTTTAATTGGTTATCTGAATCGCTGAATCGATTTCATTTAAAGGGCATATCTACTTATTTCTTTATAATCCAGGTTTTCAGCGTCTGTCCGTTGTTCTCCACCCCCCCCCCCCCCCCTCCACCACCCCATCACGTTATATGGAACAGGTTGTATTTTGGATTAGTGTCGGAGTTTCTTTATCCAGCAGGCCAATTGCAAGATGTTCTTTTATCAGGAGAATGTGAGAAAATATTTCAGATTATAAAATAAATCATTTTACGTAGGCTATGTAATTAATATATGTCTGTCGGCCCTTTTTTGTTTGTCTGTCTGTTTATTTATTCGTTATTTAATTATATACCTATATATTTTCTGATTTTAAATAATGCCCATGCTATTTGCCTTCACATGGGCTGCCTCTCATTATGTATTTACTTTCCCTCATAATTTGTGACAGGAACAGTGACATCTCCCCCAACGATTAGCAAAACAAACCTGCGACGCAGCCGGCAAATTGCTCCCCGTCCGCCCCTGTGCTCATACGGCTATCCACAACATGCTAACTCTGGTTGCTATATAGCCCCACGCTGTGGCTCTTTCATCTCTCATCACTGTGATATATAATTCATCAGAGAAAAATATCCTCGCAGCCCCCCCTACCCCCAACCCTCCGTCTCCCTCCCTCGGGGGAGAGTTGGAGCTAAACGGGCTGTGATTGTGAAAAGGTGAACAGGGGCTTGTTAATGTGTGTGGCAATGAACCCTCCCTCTCCTTGCCTCCTGGTCCCTCTCCTCCCTCCTCTTCCTCTACTATTTTCTCCCTCCCTTCTCCTCCCTCTCCTCCTTTTCCTCCCGTCTCATCTCCTCCCTCTTTCCACCCCTCCCTCTCCTCCCTTCTCTTCTCCTCTCCCCCATCTCCTCCCCCATCTCCTCCCTCTCCTCTCCTCTCCTCTCCTCCCTCCCCTCTTCTCCCTCCCCCTCTCCTCCCCTCTCCCCCATCTCCTCCCTCCCTCCCCTCCCATCTCCCCCCCTCAGCGTACTCCAGGGAGAACAGTGCTGTGAAGGAGTCCTGGTGCATTCTACAGAGAGACGGGTTGAAGAGGCTTGTGGGATGGAGATTGACTCATGCACAGATATCTCATAGATTCTCAATCGCCCCTTATGGGCTATATTGGCATGAGTGCATTTCTGTGTCCTGCTGCTAGGTTTCTCCCGTCTGGGATAAAGGAAGTAGTCCATCTTATTTGAACTTGAATGCGCGGGAGGGTGCATTTTCTGCAGCTGGGTTTTGGGTGAATGTTCGGGTAAACACTCACAAATTCATACGAAACCGAGAGTATAAACCGAACAGGATTATAATGAAGAGCACAGTCAAAGTTGCACTTAATGAGATTAATTTACGTTTGCTGGTGGGATTTTGCATAACGCATGGGGAGGGGGGGTGCTGGGGCTCCGTAGTTCAACCATGTAGGCAATATACGGTCGCCTGCATGGTTGGATTCCCATCTGTGTTCCTGTATGCTCCGTGTCATTTCTGCTCCTCTCCAACCCGGCTTTCCTGCCTCTCAGCAACGTCCCGAATAGCTGAGTCTCCAGATTAATCTTGATTACTCCTCACCCACAACCAGTATGTGTTGTTCAGCTGGCCTTCCCAAGGTCAAATCAATGACTTGGCCACCTCAACACAGCCCATCTGTCACACACACACACACACACACACGCACACACGCACACACGCACGCACGCACGCGGGCGCACACACACACACACGCACACACGCACGCACGCACGCACGCACGCACGCACGCACGCACGCACGCACGCACGCACGCACGCACGCACGCACGCACGCACGCACGCACCGCACGCACGCACGCACGCACACACACACACACACACACACACACACACACACACACACACACACACACACACACACAGTCTCTCTCTCTATGTGTACCATGTGACTAGGGTTTGCCATCTGCACTATACATCCATATCGGAGGATGAGTGAAGACAATATGTATTGATGGTTTTACTGTTTGGGTCGCCGGCGGAGTCTATTATGCATTTATTGATCTCTTAATAAAGATGTCAAGAAGCTCATAATGACAGGTGTTCATCGCTAGGCAACAGAGGATGATCCAGACATGGCCGCTGGATCATTCAGCGCTCGGTGACACAACAGACAGACCGCCGGCTAATTGGTCACAATGGAAACCGAGTCGTCGATGGCATCACAGCGATCGGCGCTCCCACACACACACCCTCCCTGCTTGTGAGATACACACACACACACACACACACACACACACACACACACACACACACACACACACACACACACACACAACATACGCACTCACACACACCGCTCTCTGCTCATGAGATAATACATAAATAAACACACACACACACCTCTGTGCTCGTGAGATCCACTCACACTCACACGCACAAACACACACACACATACACACACAAACACACACACACAAACACACACACACACACACACACACACACACACAAACACACACACACAAACACACGTACACACACACACACCCCTCTCTGCTCATGAGATACACAAACACGCACTCACACACATACACATCTCTCTGTTCATGAGACCCACTCACACGCACAAACACACACACACACACACACACACACACACACACACACACACACACACACACACACACACACACACATATCTGATACAATACCATATCCAGTGGTTTAACATGGAGATGCAGTGGTTGTACTGGTGCAGAGCCAGTGGTTTAATATGCAGATACAGGTGTTGTACTGGTGGGGACTCAGTGGTTCAGGGTGCAGATACAGTGGTTGTACTGGTGCGGGCCCAGTGGCTCAGTATGCAGACACAGTAGCGGGGGGGCGCAGGGTCTTGTTCCTGCTGGTACCTCGTTAACCTCCTGCGGCCCGTGGCCAGTGTTAGCCCAGCCGAGGGGCCTGATACCTGGGTATGGGTCAGCAGGGGCCGGCCCCCAGGCCATCAGCCCCCCCCCGCTGGGAGGGGGGAGGGAGGCAGGCGGGACAGAGGAGGGCCAAACAAAAACACAACCTGGCATCCCCAGAGCAAACAGCCCCCCTGCTGGCAGCCTGCATCTGGGCTGCAGCACACGGCTCCCCATTCACATTGTGATGACGGCAAGTAGGGGAGCACACACACACACACACACACACACACACACACACACACAGAAAGGCACGCACACACACACACACACACACACACACAACACACACACACACACACACACACACACACACACAGAAAGGCACGCACACACACACACACACACACACAC
>NC_079432.1:4912815-4915315 GCF_026213295.1 Gadus chalcogrammus
AAATAGGATGTTGTTAAACTGATGTTTCATGAAGAAAAACTTGAAATCGCACTGAGAATGCACCACCAACCCAAGCAAAGGGCAACCCGGGCAGTTACTGAAACCTGCATCAACAACAACATCTATATGCAGGGAAAGCAAAACCAAGTGAGTTATATACCGAGGCAGAATAGAGAAATATACAAATAAACAACCCAACATAGTGTATCCTTCTTTCCTCATGTGCAATTTAAATAGCAGCCAATGAAAAAGAACCAATCCATCTAAAATAATAATAGCTCAAAGTAAATGTACAATTAACAGGAAGTAATGGCATGTGCAAAAAGCGGAGAGAAAATAATGTGTTCGATGAAATCCAAAGCACATTCCTTCGCGAAGGTCTGATTTCCATATGTATGAGCGTCTTATGAAGAGCCCATTAAGGCTGACCTCTTGTTGTTGAAATGACTAGTTAATGGAGGAAGACCGGGAGGCAGTGTTTACAAAATTGCCTACAGATTGAGATAACAAGCCCCCGGGTCGAGGACGAGGAAATAATGGGGGTTCAATTACTACTTGGTGAAATGAGTCGTCGCTGATAACAAAACAATATCTGGGTACTGGAGCCCGCTGGCCAATCACGGGGCTTGTCGGTCCTGGACTCTTTGCTCGGGCCAGGCGTAGAAGCAAAAAAAAAAAAAGCACGATTTATCCATTTATTATTTGATTTGTTTTTGCATCACACATGGTCAGCTAATGTGAGAAATGTAAAAAAAAAACACACAAATATTTTAATAGTTAAATTGTATTTTGCCGGCAAAAGAAAGAAGACGTTTTTTTTTTATAAAGCGCACAGTATCTGCCATTGAACATTTTCCCAGCGTGGCAGTTATAACAATTACAAGTGAATCACAATAGCTATCCTTTAGCGCTTAGCATTGCTTGTTCGTAACGAAAAAAAAAAAATGTGATTGTCTCCCCCTCCTCCCCCTCCTCCCCCTCCTCCCCCTCCTCCCCCTCCACCCCCTCCTCCCCCTCTTCCCCATCCCTCATGCAATATTATTGTTTCCTATTGGTCGCATTTAAGCCCTGCTCGCTGGCTCAGCACCCACAAACCTCATACAGCGACACTGAACCCCCTAACAGCCAGCCAGCCAGCCAGCCAGCCAGCCAGCCAGCCAGCCAGCCAGCAGCCATCCACCCAGCCAGCCTTCTGCTTCGGCTAATCACAGGCCCAATATTTCCATAGCAAGTAATTAGCATCCAGCTTTCATGTATGAAATGGTGGAGGCCAGGGGAAAGGGGCGAGTCAGGGAGAGAGGCGCGGCGGAAAACAGAGCGAGAATAAAAGAGCAATTAAGATGTTGGGGGGGCGGCGGAGGACAGACACAGGCACAGTCTGCTACAGTGTGATTTGAGGCTTGCAGGGCCCCGGTAATTAGCCCTTCATTGTGAGATAATGGACTTGGCCGGTCTTCTTCCTGGTTCCCTGAGACACGCGGCCCGACACGACCCCGGACAGTTCAAAGGTCACCATGTGCGGTTTGCCTCTTATATGTGAGCGAGACGGGGTCGCTTGTGTGCGTGGACGTGATTGGTCGGGGATTTTTTGTGTGCGTGTGCGTGGTTGGGTGTGTGCGTACTTGTGTGTGTGTGTGTGTGTGTGTGCAAGTGTGTTCATGCCTTCGCTCGTCTTTCCACGTGTGACTGTAAGGCAAACACCTGGTTGGGAACGCCACAGGCAATGTAAGCGTGAGCGGCCTCCATTGTGGGCGGTGTTACAGTCCCAGACGGCAACTCGCTCGCAGGAGAATCACACATTAGTCGAAGGAAAAACAAATCCATTGCATAAGGTGAGGCCTGCTTTCGTATTCATCGCAGAGCTTTTGTTTACTTCGTTTTTCTTTTCGGGGCCTTTTCAAAGCCTCCAAAGGCCCAGGGATCCCGCGAAGACTAAGCGGTGGATTATTTCCTTACGGAGGCACTGGAAGTGATCAGTCGGCCGGCCCTATCACTTCCTCCCGCCGCCATCTTCAGAGGAAGCAGTAATCTGTGAACCCTGAATCATAAGCTGTGGGTAAATCGATGTAATACGCGTAATTCGATGAAGCAGTATTTTCCTGGTGAGAGGCAAAATCCTGTTGACTATTCAGGGATTGAATCGTCCAACAGTAATGCCATTAGATCAGTGCCACGGATTCCACAGCAAATGCTGTTTAATTGCCAGTAACCGGCTATTGTTAGGTGACGGGTAAACACTGGCTTGTGGGGGGCTCAGGGAAGGTGGGGACGCGGGGTGGTGGTGGGGGTGGTGGCTGGGGGGGGGGGGTTTGTGAGTAAGAAAGCGTGTGAAAAAGATGGCCCCCTTGGCTTCGGCCAATCACCGTTGAGAGACGGATTTACTTCGGCTGGATGAAGCCTGAGACTCTAAAGTGGCAGAGGCACTGGCTTAGCATAACGTCTTCAAGAGTATAAATGCAGACTAACTCTTTCCTTTTAACGCAGGATTTGTTCAACAATG
>NC_079432.1:4925315-5015874 GCF_026213295.1 Gadus chalcogrammus
TTGCCTCTTTCTCTAGTAGGGCAGCATGTTGTGTGAGCATTTGTGCGTGCGTTATGTGCATGCGTGCATACTTGTGTTTGTTGTTTTTGTGTGTGTGCGTGTCAGTGTGTTCATGAGAGAGAGAGAGAGCGCGAGTGAGAGAGGCAGAGAGAGTTGTATTTGCATGCTAATCTGAAAGACAGCTATACAGCTCACATAATCCTTTCCACCTGCTCTACAAAAACACCCACTCTGGTGACAGGGGACCTCCAGCCCTCTCTTTGTTACTGTGTCACTCGGCTGGGTGCTGGCACCCCCTGCGTCACCCCTAACCTGGGGGTTTCTCTGCCTGCCTCCTCTACACGCCACTTCACATCGCCCAGTCTGCCACCTAGTGGTGGCTTCGGCTTGGGCTTGCTTAAAGCACTGGCTTAAGGCAGAGGAACGATTCAATTTGTCACCAAGTTGGGTAAAAACGATCCCAAATTACGCTGAAAAAAACACAACAGGCCTGTGTTTGATGCACTGACGCCATTTGTTTTGTTATGCGTCTTCTTCTGTCGCTATCGCTTTCTTGAATAGGTCCATGGTCGCTATCCGCTGATGTGTGGTGCTGAGCGGACCTTCTTCGACATTTAGTGGCAATAGATCACATACCAGCGTCAAACAAAGCAAGCTTAAAATACCCTGCACAAAGGAGACCTCTAGTGGCCAAAATACCCCACTACACATAGGTCTGTAAAAAATATATAGTCGTCTCTCCCCAATGTCAATTTCAGATAAATGACGCAACCTATTTTTCTTCGTTGATTAAACGGTCAGTTATTCTCGAGATAAACACTACAATACAAAAAAGATGGTAGGGCTTGGGAATTAGTCTACGTTTGCTAATCGGTATGTTTTTCCGTAGGCTATTCATTCTGGCCAGACCCGAACAAATATGGACCCCATTATTAACTAGGATCACATTCAACCATGATTTACGCAATGAATGGCTGGATCAGAATAATGAATTAGAACGACGCTATAATACTGTCAGTAAAAAGGCCCCTAAGCAACTATTCGGGAGCCTCACCGGCGGCTCCGTATGATGGGTCACCACTGGTGCCGTAAAGCGCTCCGCCTGGTGTCGCAATGGTGATTGCAGTGACAGCACTTTCCGGCAGCAGGGAAATCGAGGAGAAAGCACTGACAAACGTCGCAAGGGAAACCCTATATTTCCCCGGTAATCGTCGGAGTTACAGGCGGCTCGGCAAAGCAACTTTTATCTCGAGTGTAGATGTTTTTACGTGGTGAATGAAATCACATTTGACGTCTTTTCAAGCGTGAATCTCCACCTTAATGCGGTGGGATGGCTACAGTGCCGACCGGGCCTAACAGTTCATTGCCTGCATCCCCGGCTAAAATTACTCCTCTACCCGGGGATCGGAGCCTGGGTCCGGGGGCGGACGCGTGCGGCTGTGGCGCGGTGGATTTGACCATCGGGGAAGATCAGGGGAGGGAGTCGCAGGTCACTGCGGTCAAACGGTCGATCCAGAAAAAGCAGAAAAACATGCTAGCCCACGCTAGCCCGTCAGCGCTGCACCTCAAAGTGCAACACCCGGAGCAGCAGCAGATGAACGGCTTGGTGAGCCCCGCGGGGCCCGCTGACACCCACAGCCCACACGAACACGTAGATAACCGACCTGACAACCCGAGGCCGTCCGTAGAAAACTGTGACAGCTGCGACGAAGGTACCTCGAGCTACGACAACATCCCCGAGCTCTGCCAACACGAAGGCCACAGCCCCTTTTCAAATAACAGCAGCCACCCCCTCTTGAAAAACAGTAGTATGAATGGGATGCCTTCCATCACCCGAACCGGAGCCTGCCCAAACCTCCCTAAGACGATAGATGCCCCCGGGATTCAGAGGAACGAAGGAGAAGACTGCCACCCTTCGACCCCTGGGCCGTCGGGGGACGGGGACGGAGACTACCTGGAGGATGGGACCTGTCCCGGGGATGGCTCGTCGAGCGAGCCGCCCGTGGCAGAGCTGGCCCGGCTCGATCTGAAAGGGCCACCGTGCACGGCGATCGAAGACAACCACGGGATTAATTACGTCCGTTACGAGTCCGAGTTACAAATGCCATGGATCATGAGGCTTATCACCAAGGACTTGTCAGAGCCTTATTCCATTTATACATACAGGTACTTCATCCACAACTGGCCGCAGCTTTGTTTTCTGGTGAGTATTTCGCTTAGGTCACTGCTGCCTTGACTTGGCGATTTATTGTGAAATGCGTCGCCATGTTGACACATTGTTTATTAAAGGTTAATATTGTTTAAATTGATGCTTAATGATGTTTAAAATGTGTGTTTCCGTACAGTATAACTGCTACAAGTCATTTGGGAATGGCTGTGCGTGCTATAGTTAAAATATAAGCTATACATATTTTGGTCACCTGTCATACTGAATCACATGAATCTAGTTATAATACCCGGTCTGGCCACACGTGTTCAAACTTATTTAGCTTGCCCATATTTAAAAATACCCCTGTTAGGACTATTAGGACTACCAGGGATTTTATAAAGCCTGCACTCTGCTCAGTTGTCAAGATGGTCTCTAAAGGATATGAACCGTTTAGGGCAGGCTGACACTTTGGAAATAGTTATTTGAATACACTTGGTTCAACGCTTGCTTTGTTGTTCATTCTTGCATTGTGGAGGGTAGCCTCCTCTACCTCTCTATAACAACATGTGACATCAGAGGAAGTGGCACACTGTATAGATCAGAGAAGGCATTCTCTAAACCAGTTTATCCTCGGTTCTCCCTTGCGTGTGTGTGTGTGTGTTGTGTCCCAATGGCGGTGTTGTCTCTGTGGTTCCCCAGGCCATGGTGGAGCAAGAGTGTGTTGGCGCCATCGTTTGTAAACTGGACATGCACAAGAAGATGTTCCGTCGCGGCTACATCGCCATGCTGGCGGTGGATTCCAAACACCGGAGGAAAAGCATCGGTAAGGCCGCACCACCACCACCACCAAAACGTTCGAGGATCTTCTCTCTGGAAGACTCCGCCATAACCCAATGTACAGGGATGGACACAGAATCATGGTTTGGAAATTTCCCATCCGAAAAATGTCCACTACAGCCGCCAAACTACATTCTGTACACTGTGTGCTTTTCTCCGTTGAAATATTCATAATATTAAATATTGTGTCGCGCTATAGAGGAGGAGGATTCACCCTGCGTACGTTTTCTTCTTCTTAAGAATCTTCCTCAGGTGACTCTTCTACACCGCATGAGGATTTGTTTGTTCTTTTCCCATTCAATGTTGTCGTGCAAAATGTGACGTTTTACATAATGCTGAACCCGCCCCTCTGTCCCGCGCCTCAACCGCCCCTTCTTCCTGATTTAACCGGGCCGCCTTGGCAACCCGTTTCTACGCCACAGCCCATTCCCGAAATAGAAAGCGGGAGTTAAAAGTGGAAGTTGACAAACGGGCTGTTTATTATTTTGTCCTCCCCTCCCCACGGTCCCACTTAGCGGGCTCTGCTCAGGCCGACTGGTGTCTGATGTGATTGTTCCTCAGGTACCAACCTGGTGAAGAAGGCCATCTACGCCATGGTGGAGGGGGACTGCGACGAGGTAAGACCCCCTGATGGCTTTGGCACCCTAATAGACGCACCGAAAACAGCCTTTATTTTTCTTTGCATGTGAAGGCGGCCAGTCTTATCTATGTTGGTCAGCGATCTTGAGTAAACCCTCAGTAGGCCATTAATTCGCTTTGGGCCGTGTGCCATTCCCCAAATACACACCTCGCTATTATCTGACACGTCCAGCTGCCACGCTTTAAAACGCACAAATAACTTGCCCACCCAGTTACTCACCTACGTTTTTAAGTGTAGCGGGGAATCATCAAATGTGTGTGAACGGAGAAGCTAGGACTTGGGCATCAAGCAGGCGACGAGCTTCGAACCCAGGACCTTTTTTTTTCTTCTTTTTTTTAACACCATAACCGCTAGACTGAGCCGTCCCCTCACGAAGCGTGCAGTGTCTGTCCTGTCCTGAGCACTGTGGCGCGGTAGTGAACCTCTGTTCCTCTCCCTAGGTCGTCCTGGAGACGGAGATCACCAACAAGTCTGCGCTGAAGCTGTACGAGAACCTGGGCTTTGTCCGGGACAAGCGGCTGTTCAGGTACTACCTGAACGGCGTGGACGCACTGCGGCTCAAACTGTGGCTCCGCTAGACGGACGCCGAGAGGGGGAGAGAGAGAGAGAGGGGGGACGGACAGCGGGCACCGCTCTTTGTACTGCCTCTCGCCAGCCGCCCCTCGAAAACCGCGCCCCCACCCGTTCACGTTTAGAACACACCTACACGCTAGCCCCTCCCGCATACGGACACACACACACGCATACACATACACACATACACATACTCGCGCAACCATACACTCTACACCATACATGTACCTGCAAACAGACAGGAATACTATGCACATAGGTATGCATAGTTACACGCGCAAGACACACACACACACACACACACATGCTCCCCCCCCTCCCCCCGGCTGAATTCTTTGTGAACTCGAACTTGTCTGGCGGCCGATCGGATGGAGATCACACGAACGCTTTTTGCCAGAACCGCCCACCGTACATCGGCCCTCCCTACCCCGACCCCCCCTAAATAGTTTTTGAACCTTTTAAAAAATACAAAAAGGAGAAAAAGGAAGGGGGGGGTCAAGTTAAAGGGGGTCTGTGACCCAGCCAGGACGGGATAGATCCTATATCACTACATGACCTGTGACCCGGAAGAGGAAGTTGGGTGTGTCTGTGTCTGTGTCTGTGTCTGTGTGCGTGTGTGTGTGCGTGTGTGTGTGTGTGTGTGTTTCTGGCACCTTGGGTCTGGAGCGTACAGGACTGGAAGCTGGGGGGAGGGGGGGAAGGGAGGGGAGGGGAGGTTCGGCCAAGCTGTGCAACGCCAGAGTCGAACAAACGTCGAAGAATGGGGAATGAATTCAGTAACGACATCCAGAACACGCAAGGAAGAGGTGGAGGGTAAAATGGCGGACTCAGAATAAAATATTTGGAGTTTATTTTCTGTTGTTTGTTTCGTTTTCTTTTTTCTTTTTTAACCTTGTCCGTTTTAGATGGGTGACTGAAAAGCATTAGTGTGCGGGATTGTTATGTTTATGCCTGTGTGTGTGTGTGTGTGTGTGTGTGTGTGTGTGTGTGTGTGTGTGTGTGTGTGTGTGTGTGTGTTTATCCATTGTTTTGTTTTTTAAAGAAAGTGTTAACCTGTTGCAGTATGCATCTGTAATGCGTCACGTGGTTGGCAACACTCTGTGTCCCGGTGAGTATGAGGGTCTATGTATGTAGATACGTGCGTGAGTGTGCGTGCATGCTGGGGTGACTTAACTTTCTCAGTGTATTTCCCAGCCCCCCCATCTCCCCGTATGATTTCCTAGCTTGTGTTAAACGAGTGCAGCTGTCGCTTGACGGGCTTGGGTTAGGTTGGGGGGGGGGGGGGGGGTTTGTTGGTCATGTGATCCCGGCCGAACGCGCTCATGCCAGTAAAGATATGCATGCATCTATTTGAACGGTGGGAGAGTGGATGACTTAAGGGGAAGTATCTACATATGTTTTAATGTACACAAAGGACAACAAACGCAGCCCTGAGTCGCGTGTGTGCGTGTGTGTGTGTGTGTGTGTGTGTGTGTGTGTGTGTGTGTGTGTGTGTGTGTGTGTGTGTGTGTGTGTGTGTGTGTGTGTGTGTTGCTCTGGCTTCGCCTGACTCTGCGGTGGCGTCCTGCTCATATTGTCTCTCAGTAAGCCCCCTCCGGTCTCTAAAGCCCCCGTAGGAGGGCGGGTGGGCGGGTTCTCTTATTGTAGTTCGGTTGTTTTCTCCCCAATTGGTCCCCTTTTTTTTTTTTTTTAAAGCTTCAAAATGCACTGCCAGCTCACTGCAGAAATCCCGAGCAGAGGTAAAACTAAATCTGCCGTTTTAGGGTTGGATTTTCGAAAGGCGTAGAGAAGTGTGCCCTGGTGATTGGTTCCATCTGATTTATTATTCTGTTGCTCCTGTTGCAAGTGCCACTCAATCAAACCCCCCCTTCTCCATACTTAGTGTTCCTCTAGGTCATATTTCGTAGTTTTGTCCTCATTTTTGTTTTTATTCCCTCTTAGTTTCGTGGTTGAAAGGACGGCAGTCCGAGCGATCGCCTCCACGGCGGCCTCCTTGTTTCCCTGGGAGGACACTCTGCTAACAGTTAACTGCTAATGATCCTCGAGGCCAACACGCTGGCTCAACAGATGCGCCCGGGCGCCCAGGCGCCCAGTCTCAGACCTACGTCGGCTATGGGAGAGAGTTAACATTTGCAATTCGCTGTATATATTTTTTGCAAAGTAATCATGAACAAAAGGCAGTCGCACTTCTGTTGGCTATTGCAGTTAACGTGTATGTGTCCGAGTTCGCACTAAAATGCACTAACTGGGGAGCCTTCCTCCAATAGGGCGTGGGCCCCCTTTACGTGACAATGCCAATAGATTGAATTCCTCATTTATTTTTCCAATTGTCTTTGTTTCCCCCGTTGTACGCGCGTGAATGACGATTGCTGCTGTAGTATGCAGTTGCGGGACAATCAATGTTGTTGTTCTTTGGACAGGAAATGTGTGTTCAGGACAAACACTAAGGATGCAGTAGGTTCCCTTTTTGACACGGCGTTCGGCAGGAAATGCTTCACCTCGCTTTGGCCCACCTCTTAGATACCGTGGTAGATTAGGACGGTCTGAGCCCGATGCTGATTGATAAACCGTGGGATTAACCTTCCCCTATAGGAAGCTCAGGCATGGCATTTTCTTGTTGAAGATGTATAGCCTAGTGAAGGGCAGTATCGAGAGCCCTGCCGCCCTTGGGTCCCTGGCATGCTAGCAGGACACAAAGAGGTGTTAGGTGCAGGCCAATCGTTTTTTCAGGGCAGTACTATTAGGCTTTCGGCCCTGGGTGGTCTAGGGTTCTTAGTGGAGGCTGTGGCCTCGCTCGAGACCCTGGTCTCCGAACCGTGTTCTTCCGGCCTACATAGGCTGGACGGATGGCGTGTTTCTGTTGTCGTGTCAATGCAGAACCCTCTGCTGCCTGCCACGCGTTCACAGCAACACTTATGCAGAAGCTTAGTTGTTCATGGCTTGCATATGCGGTCGGACTGGGCGTGGTGTTTCAGCAAGGAATTGCCTCTTTTTGCGGACCCCATCAATGCAAAAGTAGGGGCTTTTGCATTGCTGTCTCGGGAGTTCTCGGATTAACTCAATTGAGTAAGGTTTAAATTGTGTGTCCAAATATCAGCCCAAAAGCGTGGATTTTTCAGATGAAATACTTTTCCCCTTGTCTCTGAAAATCCGCAACTGCAACCTGATTATGCCGTACCACGGTACCAGGTGTTGAATGACCCTTATTTATAATCACGTACAAAAGCAGTGTTGAGCAGGAGACGGCAGAGAAGGAATTGCAGAATAAAGTTTTTGAAGCAGTCTAACCTCTCATCGTGGTTGTGTTGTAGGCCTTTTGGTGTTACCCCTGCTGTGTGTGTGTGTGTGTGTGTGTGTGTGTGTGTGTGTGTGTGTGTGTGTGTGTGTGTGTGTGTGTGTGTGTGTGTGTGTGTGTGTGTGTGTGTGTGTGTGTGTGTGTGTGTGTGTGTGTGTAAAGAAATCAGACCTATTTTAACTTTATCTTTCTCTATTTACTTTTAATTTGCCAACCTCAGTAAAAGCGTCAAGTACATAAATAATTTGACCTGTTAGTCCAGTCATCCAAATGTTAGTCAGAATTTCAACTGACAGACTTTATTTTTTTAGGCTTGTAGTTGGAAGTCAATGCACTTTGATCCTGTCTACATTTCCCATCAAGCACCCTGTCCAAAACAACATGAAATGTTAAACATTGATGTTTATAGCGGGATGCTTTTGACACACTGTGAAATGGTTTTATTACCTCAAGACGAGTTTAAAAGATGGCATTTTATCCACCTAAAGTAAAATATTAAATAAAACTGGTCAAATTAGTTTTACCTCATTAAGCTGTGGTCAATGACCATAGCTTGAAACCCATACAGTAGGTGCATGGTGTGGACTGAAAGGCAGAGTGGATGTTTACTGACCAGCCCATTGAAACCATTGAACGAGACGAGTTGTCTGACTGTTTG
Organism: Gadus chalcogrammus; assembly: GCF_026213295.1. NCBI lineage: Eukaryota > Metazoa > Chordata > Actinopteri > Gadiformes > Gadidae > Gadus > Gadus chalcogrammus. Next base: position 4,933,468 of record NC_079432.1, read on the forward strand.
GAGAAAAGAAAGATTGGTTAACCTTTTTTAATGTGATTTTTTTTTATTCTTTGTGTCTTGGTTGTATTAAGCCCTCCTTTCTGTAAGGCTTGAAAAGGGGTTTTGGTTTATATTGCTGTGGATTATATTCCTCCAGCATTGAGGTTTGATGGAGAAGATTTCCAGAAGATGTATAATTTCAGCATTGGTCATTTCAAAGCGTTTCCTTTTCAAAAGTTCACGGCGTCATTGATCCGACTCTTCCTCAGTTTCACGGTGGTTTCCATCCTAGCTTTTTTTCCCCGTTTTGTTTCCTTCCCCGCTCCCCTTTGTACCCCGTCGAGACCCAACCGCTTCCTCGCTCAGTGCATTTAAATAATTTGAATATCACCTATTTTACCAAAAGTTGTGATGTTGGTTAGCCATTAAGAGCGAGTTATCAGAATATATATATTAATATATATGAATTTGAGTGTCCACCCAAATGCTAAACAAGGGGTCCTTTTAATGATGAAGTGAGTTGGCACTGTGTTTCATGAGTTCAGTCACGCTTTTATTTTGGTAGCAAAAATTTGAAACTCTTCTAGTGTCACGAATGGTTTATAGCATTGGGTGCACACTGTCCATTAAAAGAAAATATATACGCCCGAAGCTAGGTGTGCCAGCGTTGCATTCAGACAAACAAGGGTTCAACACATTGAAAAGGGTTTTAAGGCACGTTTTGTTTATGACCTACAGCCTTCTTCTTCAGTCGTTTCAGTTGGAATCTCTGACCTGCACGTTTCACCGTCTGCTATTGGCATTAAACAACTACCGCGCCTGACCGGTGGACTGGGATAAGACCAGTTTGGTGTTTGTAACCACTCTGACCCCATGTAGGAAAACAGCCGTTTCTCTTATCTCAGATGGCCAGGAATAAGTTTTGTCTACGATCTGCACTTGTTTTCAGACGTTTTTTGATACAGTTTTAACTCGGCCTTCGTCTGGATGATGAAAACGTGACGCTATGATGACAGAGGCTAGCTCGCCTTGCGAGTGTGTGTGTGTGTGTGTGTGTGTGTGTGTCTGTGTGTGTGTGTGTGCCTGTGAGTGGGTGCGTATTAGGGGGGGGGGGGGGGCTTAAGTAAAGGTTTGTATTTTCTTTTGTGCATGTTTTAGTTTTCTGTGTTTGTTTCCCATGCCGCTGCGATTCATTTTGATCTGAAGGTTTTCCAGCAACAGGTTTATTTAATGTGGAAAGAACACAGAAATAAATTATTTGATTTTTTTCTATTGTCAAGACGGTGGGTTTTCTTGTCTGATGGTCGTGTCCCTCCAAGCTAGTTTTCGTGCCAACTGCAAGTTTCAAGAGTCTTTCTTTGCATTTCATCAGACCGGGACTGGAGTACAGCTTATTACTTCAGTTATATCAGGAAGTGATTTTCACAGCATAGAAATGTAGAATCAAGACAAATATTTATTCAAGATTACACTACGCAGGATATTTGCTGAACAATGAAAAGAAGTCCACTATTTTACAGCACATTCAGGGAAACACGATTGCATTTACACATCCTACGCTTGCTTACAAATCTTAAAAGCATTGAAGGAAGTAAAAAAAGAATGACTGACATTTATTTGAAATCTGCTGCAAGCAGAACAGAAACCATTATTGAAGACTGTTTGTCCAATATTTATATTTAGTCCCTCAAAAAAACTGCAGCAATTTTCCTCTTCTTGTAAACCTGATCTTTCTGGCAGCAATCTTGCTAACATTTTAGGTCCAAACCCTGTCCTGTGTCACCTCTACTTTGGCAATTGTTTAGGATTACAAAAAACTACAGTTGTTGCTGAAAAGATTTTTTGTGCCTATTATGCTGACAAAGCCCCAAAGGGATATTTGTAAGTAAATGTAAGACGTTTTAGTTTTTTTTGATTCTCAAGTAAAGACAAACCTTAAAAAATAGGATTAACATTCTTCTTTGCGAACGAAAAATGTGTCTGATATAACATGCGCTGCTGGATAAATTTGAAAGACTTTTTACATAACGTGTACTTGTATGCTTTATCTACACTTATATGCAAAGAAATGCATTGTTTCCTACTGAATCCTATGGAAATCATGGCCAAGAGTGAGGAGATGGAAAGCGTATTCACTAAGTCAACTACTTCGCAATATTTACACTGTTTTGTATGCAGATGGCAGTATGTAATGGCTACAGCCCTTCTTGCATGTGATTGACACTCACTGGATAAAATGCTTCCCACATACAGCCTTTTGATTGACAGACAGTGCTTTCGCGCTTCTCACTGCTAATGAATCTGATCACTGTTCCCCCATCATGAGCTCTTTAGTTTTCATAACACCATCATCTCTAGTTCAGGAAAATACTGGGCTTAGCACAGCCTGCATAAACTGGGGTCTACTCAGGTGAAACTAATCCGTAGCTTGGGTGAGTCTTTTATGGAGGACAGCCTGGAGTGAAGGAAGATGCGGTAGTCATAGCGATGGTGATGCTTTTACTTAGCATTCCGTGACAGGGGAATCGGCTGTCGGGTCAGTGGTTGAGGACATCTCGGGCGTGACATCAGAACTCGTCCTCTGAGCTGTCGGCCAATAGCATGGCTTGATCTGGGCGGCCCGGGCCAGTTTCTCTAGGTTGCTAGGGGCAACACAGGGGAGGATCGACACACAAGAACAGACGTTGGTGATTGGCCATTGGAGCCACAGAGGAAACACAGGACACGTCTGACGCATCAAATGCATAACTTACATTTTGATGCCTGCAACCATTTGTATTTATTTTGACCTAAATGTAGGTATATTGTGTATTTCAGTATTGTTAAATCTATAGTGTAGTCCATAACTTACTTAGAGAGTACCCCTTGCAGTTGAGATCCCCCTGACCGTGAAAACGGATTCTCGGTTGTGGTTCAAACACTGATGGGGAACTCATGACTTGCAGCCACAGAATGGGAACCAACCGGCTCCCAGACTAACGTGACACACTCCAGCCGTCTCTCCCAATACGCGCAGGGCCCTCACATTGAAGCAATGGGCCCTGCACCGTACGCAGCGATGGATCCGCTATTCTTAAATACGACTGATAATAATGCTCATAGCATCCTTGAAAGTGCAGAGACCTTCACACATTTGATTGTTTTTTTATAAAACGTTCACAAACCTATTATCGCTAAGGAAGTGTGACTACTCATAACTGAATAAAGTTCGGTACCGCTAGCCCGAACTGTACCGAGAGTTCGGTACCGATGCTCAGTACAGTTCGGGCCAGTGGTCCTACTCTCATGAATGAAGTTTGGCACCACTAGCCCGAAATGTACAGAGATTCCGGTACCGATTCTCGGTTCTTGACGGCCAAAAACCAAACGATATGTATATATATTCATAATCATAGTAACCTGTGTGGGTGTGATATTGACCTCTTGCTGTCGGACCTTCCTCCTCTGGTACTTGAAGCTGTTTTGTCGTCTGCGGTGGATCATGCGGATGCTGTTCAGGGCCCCTACGATCAGGATGGCCCCCGCGATGCCGATGCCAACGGGGACTAGCATCCCCGACACGTATCCCGCCTGGGGGGGGGGGGGGTCAGTTGATGACCATGTTGTTTTGTGGCACAGTTGATCAATGAATGACTTTCTTTCCTGCTTAGGTCAAGTTCAAGCCAAGGGAACACATGTGGACCATATAGTTTGAATACAATAAAGTATAAATATAATCATACACGTTTCAATGGTCAATCAATAAAAAGGACAAACTACGACAAGGAAACCAATGTCGATTTTGATGTTTGTATTCATCCCGTTTTTGAGGGGAATGTCATATATATCCAGACAGCAGAGGGCAGTGTTACCTTTTCTCTGATCAGCTCCATCCAGCTACGCACTACATTGGAAGAAAGAGGGGGTGACATAGTAAAGACTACAGCTTTTGAAATGATGCAAGTTTTTTCCTTCAAATTGTATGTACATTTGTAACATATATATATATGGGATCCTCTAGCTGTGATTGTGTGCATGTGGGTGAAAATATGTGTGTGTGTGTGTGTGTGTGTGCGTGTGCGTGCGTGCGCGCGCGCTCGTCCCTACTCAGGCCCTGGTTCCGCTGGACCCACACAGGGGGTGGGGGGATCAGGCTGTAGGGGGGCCGGTTGGACGCCGGCGTGTTGGTCTGCTCCTCCTCACTGTCGTCTTCGTCAGACTCCTCTGTGAGGCAGAGGAAGGAGGCGGTTGAGATTCTACTTCCTGTTTATCCGCCATTCGTGAGAATCCTCCCTCAGGATTACACCGTATTACTTTAATAATAATAATGTTTCCCTTGTATGTCTTTATTCTTCATGGTCACAATGGTGACAATGCAGACAATATGATGACACCACGCAGATGTTAAAGGTGACATATTATACCACCGGGTGCGTGTGTGATTAGCCGTTACAAGCCGTTTCGAAAATCTGCCTCTTCTGACGTCACAAGTGGACGTGTCCACCTAGATATGTGCTGGATAGATGAGCGACGTGTGCTACAGGCCACTGGGTAGGCTGGTAGGCAGATTTTTCCATAACAGCTTCTAAGGGCTAATCACACCCACACATGGTTAGCTACTTTTCTAATAGCTACTTTTCTAATTTGCATTGGAAGGGAAAAAGGTACCCTTAGCCAGTAGTGTCGTATTCCTATTCTAGTCTGCGGTTTCCACCAAGCCTTACCCTCGGACTCCATCTCCTCCAACCCAGAGGTGGATTTAGAGACGTGGTGATGGGTTGCCTTGGTTACAGGTGTTCCAGAGGAGAGGAGAGAGGAAGCAGCGAGGCCAGAGATGGAGGAGGGCTCTTCTAGTCCCTCTGCGTTGTCAGAATCTATAGACCAAAACTCAGTCGTAATCCAAGTCATATACCAGACACGGGTTATAATAACCCAAGCCATAACTTGGTTCAAATCCCAAATCATTAAGCAAGATATAGACCAAGTTATGACCTATGTCATAACTTAACTGGAGGGGGAAAGAAGTGAAATCTAAACAGTGGTTTGAACAATCCCACATCAAGTGACGTCAGGAAGCTGGATCCCCCTCCTCGTCAAGCTCCTGACTCAAAGTCAAGGGCCAAATAGGAGGTTAAGGCCCAATCCCATTTCTACCCTTACCCCTTCAAAACAAGGGGGAGGGGTAAGGGGTAGAAATGGGATTGGGTCTAAAGGTCCCATATTATACAACCATTTTGAAAATCTGCCTCTTCTGACATCACAAGTGGCCGTGTCCACGTGTGCTGGATAGAAAAGTCTACCAGCCTTCCCAGTGGACTGTAGCAAGCGTTGCTCGACTGTCTGTCATACACCTCGGTGGACACGCCCACCCCAGGATGTCAGAAGAGGCTGATTTTCAAAACGGCGTGTAACGGCTAATCACGCTCACACCTGGTGGTATGATATGTCCCCTTTACCTTATTATGGTTCTCCGTACCTTTCACGTCGTGATGGTCCAGGGGTCCCACCGGGGAGGCGCTGGGCTCCAACAGCTCGGTGCCTGACATCCACTCCCGCGGCAGCATGGGCGGGGGGTGGGAGGGGCCGTCGGCGTCCGTCTCCACGGCGACCGGCCGGTCGAACGCCGCCTCGGACAGGAACGTGCCGCCGGTCGCCGTGGCGCTGGCCGACGGCTGGGGGCCACCGGGAGCCGCCGGCCCCCCGGCCGTGGACGCCCCCCCCTGCGGTGTGACGTCGTCGAAGGGGTCGAAGATGAGGGGGAGGTCCTCTGAAGACATGGTGCCCTCGGTGGACTGGTCCTGGGTCAGGGGGACCTCCGTGTCCGCTGGAATCAGATCCATACGGACACACGGAAGGACGACGGTTCAACAGCAACATGGAGGGTACATTCTTTTGGGTTTCAGTTCAGAATCGGTTTTCAAAAAACAATTCTGAACTGAATCCACAAATAATTATCGGAGAAATTCAAACTGATCAGTTGGAATTATTTTGGATTTCTATGTAAATAATTTTTGGATTCAGTTTCAATTTCGTAGAAATTTAGTTCAAATTGATTTGGAAATTCTATTGGATTTCTTTTGTGATTATTTTTTAATTCACTTGTTCACTAATTCACTTATTTCAACACACCGACCTATTTAGAATTCACGTTGAATTCACTTTGAATCCTTTCGAACCAGGTTTCATGCTAGCATGGTGGGGTCAGACCTTCTAGAAGAGAGACCCGAGGAGAGAGAGAGAGTGTGGCGCTTTGGGCTGTCAGTGCTGCTGTCTCCAGCGATGCCACGAGTATCACCCTCCATTCTCTATTCAAAGCATCCTTTTCCCTGACACTTAAAATGAAAAATGCATAATCCTTATGCAAGGGACAGAGAGGAGAATGCTGAATATTTATAGTGCTGAAGTATTCATGAAACCGTGCAAGTATCCGGAACGGTTATCGCTTTGGACGTGAAGCCTTCCTCGTGAGGAATAGTCCTGGTTGTTCAGAGGATAACAAAGGCATTTGGAAAACTGCTTTTCTTTTTAGATAAGAGGTAACCACACAGTAGCTGTCAGGAGGAGAACCTGGTGGCACATAAAAAGCACATCTTCCCGTATTCGGGTTTCAGAAGACTGAAACACTTTTACATAATACCCTTTTGGGAAGGACATTTTTTGTGTGTTTCTTCTTTCGTTTGGGGGAGGCTTCATCAAACAGACATTTCACCCGGGATGCTAGGAACACATATTGGCTCAGAAAGAGTTTTTTTTAATCCTGCTCCAGCTACTTACTGCACAGCTCAACACTCATCTACCTTATTCTGCACTGTGTGTGTGTGTGTGTGTGTGTGTGTGTGTGTGTGTGTGTGTGTGTGTGTGTGTGTGTGTGTGTGTGTGTGTGTCTGTGTGTGTGTGTGTGTGTGTGTGTGTGTGTGTGTGTGTGTGTGTGTGTTGTGTTGTGTTGTGTTGTGTGTGGTTGTGTGTGTGTCAGTCTGGCTTTACATATGTGCATCCATCTATCTGTATGTGTGTGTGCGTCTGCATGCATACATCTGCATGCTGGACGTGTGTGTGTGTGTGTGTGTGTGTGTGTGTGTGTGTGTGTGTGTGTGTGTGTGTGTGTGTGTGTGTGTGTGTGTGTGTGTGTGTGTGTGTGTGTGTGCGTCTGAATCCTAACCCCAGGCGCCTCTGGTAAGCCCTGCCACCATCCCTCCTGCTGTGCCTGTTCCTTTTTCTTCTTACAAATCAGGACAGGAATAGAAAGTAATTAGTCTGCCACCCCCCCCCCCCCCAGGGGCCAGGAGCCTGGGGCCCAAGGCAGAGCGAGGGGAGCGTGTGTCTCGATGTCTCGACGCCGCCGCCCGTCAAAGCACATCTCAGCCATTTGACATTTGCACTCCTGCTGCTGCCCCTTAAAGGAGAAATCCTGTGTAAAATGGATCTGGGATATGTTTAGTATGATAACGAGTTGGGATGTTCGCTTGGGAGCCAAAAAGCGCAGGTATACGCATTCTGAAGTTGGCTGTTTTAAGATTGTATATTAAAAAGGACATTTTATACACACAATACCATCAGTAGTTCACCCGTCGACGCCATCTTGTTTTTAAGACTCGATAAGTAGATTGACGAACACAGAGATTGTGCCATCCGTCAACCACACGCAAACTCTGTGTTCGCCAATCTACTTATCGAGTCTTTAGATGCCTAATCCTCGTCCCGTTTCTTAATGGCCTACCCCCTTTGGATAAAACCTGACTACTAAAATGACTAAATAGTAATGAGTTGGTAATTACATTTAAATTATTTAATTCTGGGCGGGTCCCCAAACTTTCGACATTTTCGACCCTACCTTCGCTGTCGCTCGCAGCCTCTGACCAGAGGCTCTCCGGCCCCTCTGGTTTGGGCATCACGTCGGGTCCCACCTCAGCCAGGAGGAGGTCTGGAACAATGGGGGCGGTCGCATCATCGGGCCCCCAGTCCGCCAGAGGGGGCAACGGAGGGGCCCCCAGCGACGGCGCGACGGAAGGGGTCGGCCCCGGGATCTGAGGACCTTGGCCCCCGGCTGAGGCTCCTGGCGGCTCCTTGGAGGACGGGGCCCCTGTGGGGGAGGCAAGGGCGGGGTCCAACGCGGGAGGTCCCGACGGAGTGGATCCCGGCGTGCTGACCACCTCGGCCGGCGCCTCTCCGTCGTCTTGTGACGTGGACGTAGCCCCCCTGGGGATGCTCGCTGTCGAGTTGAAGTTGAAGTTCGCCGTTGAGCCAGGCGTCGTTCCCTCGGAGTCTGGAGGGCGCGCGGTGTACGGCGTCGGTCGGCTTTGATCCTCTCCCGGCTCTGACAGGCTCCCCGGGGTCTCCCCCTCTGCCCCCCCCTCTGCCTCCCCCTCTGCCCACACCTCCCTCCTCTCCCTCCGGAGTACCTCCTCCCTGCCGCCGTTCATCCCCGGCCCAGATCTCCCGGCGCCGAAGACGCCTCCGTTCCTCGCACCGCGTGCCTCTCCGGGTGCGGCTTGGCGCACTCCCGGGCCGCCGCTGACTCCTCCCCCACCTCCTCCTCCTCCGTCCCCTCCTCCAGCCGCCGAACCGTCAACCTCCGGAGTGTCCGTCACGTGCACCAATGCCCCGGAACCGCCACTCGAGGTGACCAACGGCACGTCCGGGAACGGGTCCGGCGTGTCCCGTCGGGGCAGACGGACCGGGCCTCCATCGACGCACACACACGCCCCCGCCACCACCACCACCACCAGCAGGGGGAGCAGCAGGCGACGGAGGGTCTGGGGGATCAGCATCTCTCCTCACCGGTGGACACCGGGCGACGACTGGTCCGCTGACGGGAGGCGACGGCGTGAGGAGGCCGGGCGACGGGTGTAGCACAGCGTGAGGGTGGGTGGAGGGGACTGGACCTGAGCGCTGTCTGGCAGCCGACTCCTACGCTCCAACAACCGGCAGCCTGCTGTGGGGGGGGGGGGGGGGGAGACGGGCTGGTCGTGCCTGCAGGGTTCTGGGTGCTGCGCCGCGGCCGTGGGCAGCATCACATTGGCTGAGAGAGCGTCTGAGGGAAAAACAAAAGGGAAGAAACGAAGGAATCGTTTGTTTTCGTTTTTTTGTTCGTTCAACAAGCCCAAGGGGTTTATTATGTAACTTTTGAGGCGAAGCCAGAGGAAATTTTTCATTTGCGTTTATGGATGTTCAGCGTGTACTTTAATGGTGTTTGGAAAAAATTGTGGTTTTATTGGCATGACGCATTTCCCCTATTCTTATTTTATAAGGAAAATATTAATAACTGGGTTGCAGCTCAGAGAGAGAGACAGACAGAGAGAGAGACAGACAGAGAGAGAGAGGGGTGATGGGGAGAGAGGCAGACAGACAGACAGACAGACAGACAGACAGACAGACAGACAGACAGACAGACAGACAGACAGACAGACAGAGAGAGAGAGAGAGAGAGAGAGAGAGAGAGAGAGGAGAGAGAGAGAGAGAGAGAGAGAGAGAGAGAGAGAGAGAGAGAGAGAGAGAGAGAGAGCGAGAGAGGGAGCGAGAGAGGGGGAGAGACAGCAAGCGAATCTGGCAGAGCTATCCGTGCACACTCACGCACTTTCCTAAACTATAAATAGCACCATGGCACCTATCTCCCTATCTCCCTCCTGTGTTTCTCCAGATAGCAGAATTCAGCACTCGAGCACACAGTTGTTTAATCAACCCAAAAAGGTGCACTCCAGGTCACAATCTTATCAAAGAGCATATCTTACATGTTTTAAATCGTATAATCACAATCTTATATTAAAATGACACCCACCAAAAAAATATAACACTAACTTAAAATTTAAAAACATAGCTGGCCCTTATAATATCCATGATTGATTCAAATAAATTGATCCAAATCGATTATATATTTTTTAATTTTCTATATCTATAGATGACACGTTGAAATGTGACTGCCGAAGAGGGTGACACCCTTCCCTTTTCCCTGAGTCAGACCAGCCACCCTTCACAAGCATCAACAAACCCCATCGTCTGGGGCGCGATCGATACCGTGCAACATTGAGCTTGCATACCGTCCTATCACAGTTGACGCTATGTGGTGTAGGCGACCGCCACTGACGAGCAGTTAACAGTGCCACTCGGACATGGGTGGCATAGTGCGATCCGTAAACAAAACACACTGCGGTGCTCTGCCTTTTTTTTTTTTATCAGGCTCCGGCTGGTAGCGGATTCCTCACAACCTGTGGTCAAACGCATCCATCAACGCCATTTAATTTGGGAATAACGCATTTTCCATCAACGTTAAAGCATGCATATGTAACTTAGTGATATAACCTTATTATCCCGTTACCAGAATGATGTCAGCGTTTCTTACCTGCAGAATGTAACGCATCGCTCCGTTCTGCACATGGAAATAGTGCGCGAACGGGAGCTTCGAGTTAGGTAGTGTGTAAAAGCTGTGGAAGACGCTTGTTTTTGTGGTGGAGTCCAACGTCACGGAGAATCAGCAGCGGGCGCACCGTGCACTGAATGCGCGCGCGCGTGCGTGTGTGATCCTGGGGTCCAGTTACCTGATCTTTAATTTATATATTTATTATTCAGAAAATTATTTATCCTCTTTGATTTTTTGTAGTGTTATGTTGTTGGAGTAGTTTTAATATAAGCATTTTTTTTCTTATTAATTTGATTTGATTTATTTGCCTATTGGTGCTGGTCTGGGCAGCTCCCTTGCAAATAATTTGCATTTTCCCTGCAACTATATTCATTATATGAATCAGGTTATGAATGGGAATTATACTATAGGCCTATAGTTATTATTTTAATTGTCTTTAGACCCAACAGGTTGTTTCAATAAAATCAATGTCAACTTTTGTATCATGTTCGTGCCTATTTATTTTTCTATTAATGTGAAATGTGAAATTATATGATGAAATGTATTGCATACATTTTATTTATATTGGTATATGGCTACATTTACCAGGTCAGGTTTCTGAACCAAAGTGTAGCTCATTGTTCCACATGATTGAAATACGTGTTGTGTAATAAAATACATAATTGTGGTTAATTCTTATCAACCTCAAAAGCTAAATGGAGTACTTTATGTATTTTGGAGAATTAGCTCAGATTTCTGTATAGATAATGCTGGTTCGAGCCTTGGTGGTGGCGGCCTCTACTGTTGACTAAAGGAATATAACTTTATTTTTCCCAGTCGGAAAAATTAATGAAAAATACAAATGGAATCTTTCCCAAAAAATCTATATCGATCGGTTATTCAACTTTGTTAAACTTGATTTTGTAATTGATTAAACAAAAATCAGAAATCAGGGCGACTGGCGGTGACGTCACGGTGTCTGCCCCAGCCCATTCAATAGTCAACATCTCGTCCGTCAAACACATAACACCACTCAGAGTACAAAACGAGAGATTACGTCTCTCGTTTTCCATAGAAGACAAGACAATGCCCTTATTTGAAGGGTTGGGAAGTGGCGGAGAAAAAACTGCGGTCGTCATTGATTTAGGAGCCGCATACACAAAGTAAGTAGCTTTCCCGTTAGCTGTTTGAGCTAACGTGATGCTAGGGTGAGCAGGCTGTCACTTTATTATGTCTGGCTGCTGCGTTGTTTATTTGCAAAGGCCGCATTTTGTATACAATAAATAGTACACCTTTCTATGAGATCAACCCCAATACAATGTATCCTGTTTCTACATATATAGTAGATGACAGTCGATGCAGTCTGTTGTGCACTACTGTAGTGGTTAGCTGCTAAAGAAGTAGACTATTAGCTAGTGTTGTGTATAGCAAGAGTAATAGACTAGTCTACTACTGCTATCCACTGTAGTGATTAGCTGCTGCAGCAGTATATTACTAGCTAGTGTTGATTTGGCTACTGGTGTAGAATACTAGCTACTGTAGTGTTCATGGCTACAAGAGTAGACTAGTACCTACAGTAGGTAGTAGTAGTCTACTAAAGTTGTAGCTAATGTAGAGTGTAGCTACTGTACTGTGTAGCTATGGGATCAGACTAGTGTGTTATGAATAGAAGTGCTATGCTCTCAGGCTAGAGTCATGTGAACATCAAGTGGTCTGTCTGATTTATTAAATATTTCAACCCCCCCCCAGTTTCTTTACAAACCGCAAAAAATATACGTTGTAAATGTAACTACTGTAATTAATAAATGTGCCATACTGCCTGGTGTTTCAGATGTGGCTTTGCGGGAGAAACGGGGCCAAGGTTTATCATTCCGAGCGAGATCCGGAGAGCAGGCCAGAAACAGGTAAAAACCAGCAGTCTCTCAACGCAAACACAATGTGTGGTATTTACTAGATGCGACCGCTGACAATATTTGTGTAATTTCTAATGTGATCTGTTTTAGGCCATCAAAGTGGTCCAGTACAACATCAACACAGAAGAGCTCTATGTAAACCTCAAAGAGTTTATCCATACACTATACTTCCGGTGAGAAAAATATATATATTATCTTGGAATGTATTATATATTGTACATTGTATGTCCGGGCACTTAATGTACACACTTATTGCATGTTGTACGTCCTTGCACTTAAAAAAGTTAAAGAAAGTTAAAAAGTACATTGTTTTGTGTAGCATCTTATCCTAGCTATCTTTGATGTATGCGTGAATAGGTTAACCTAACAATTGTTAGTGCTTGGTACTTGTTTCTATGAACATCATGACTGTACCGACACAGATATATTGTTGTTTCGGTTTCTTCTGACAAATGTACTTATTGTAATTCGCTTTGGATAAAAGTGTCCCCTAAATGCCCTAATTGTAAATGTCAATGTAAATGTGTGTACGCCAGTCAGCATCTGATAAATCAAGTGCTATTCTTACCACAAACACAGCAACATTTTAAGCCGAAGCTGTGTGACTGAGATAACTGGGCTCCTTCTCGTCCAATGAAATGTGATGGGTTCCTTTTGTGCAACCAATCAGACACCTGCTGGTGAACCCTCGCGACAGAAGGGTGGTCATCATCGAGTCTGTCCTCTGTCCGTCTAACTTCAGAGAGACCCTAACCAGGGTCTTCTTCAATCAGTTTGAGGTATGAGGAAGACACGCCGATATCAATTCTCATCCACGGAGGACAAAAGTGATACTGCGACTATAATCAAACAATGATGTGATTAGAGATCTGAGTGTTTACCACTCGTTAACCAATCACGGCCTCAGTTTCCACTCGAATACATTTCTTAATTGCAGGTTATTGTGTCAATCGTTTCAGTACTGGTGTTTGAGGGATTATTTTGCTTCCATTTCCTATCAATGTGTTGTATACTAGAAGGATATTAACCAACATCTCAGCATACTTCTGATCTTAGTGTGTGAGCTCCGGGAGGCTTCACAGTGTGCTTGTTTCGTCCCAGGTGCCCTCAGTGCTTATGATCTTAGTGTGTGAGCTCCGGGAGGCTTCACAGTGTGCTTGTTTCGTCCCAGGTGCCCTCAGTGCTTTTCGCCCCGAGTCACCTGATGGCCATCATGACGTTGGGGCTCAGCTCAGCTCTGGTTATGGATTGTGGCTACACAGAGACTCTGGTGCTGCCCGTATCCTTGACCATGGAAGACTGGGACGTCGAGCAACAAGACATATTTCATGTTTGAATGGGCTATATTCAGTCACCCGCAAAAAAAAGTTGTTGTTTGTCAAAGCTTATGAGCCAGCTTGTATTGCATTTTGATGATGTACTGGAATGAGATGTAAGTTAAACATTATAATGGAATATCCATCACTGAATGAAACCCTGACATTACTGAACACATTTTGCTAATTGAAGCAAAAAAAAATACTTTTATTATTATTATTATTATTTTTATCATTACTTGTTAACTATAGCTGGCCTGGTTGTCACTGACCATGTGACTACATGTGACGTCTGCTTTTAAGTCATGGGTTGAAATACTTCTAACAGTAGGCGGTTCATAGTTGTCCTTAAGTAAACCAAGTATATCACGCTGCTCATTCAATACAGAGTACAGCTCATAGATATGAACATCCGGGAGCACGGAACTGTTATGGAAATCTCCTGACAGATGCTAAGCTAGAGTGTGGACCCTGTTGTAGTTCTACCTTAACTCCCGGCCCAGGTGTACGAGTGTACCCTCATTCTGCCAGCATGGGAGGCCATGCCATTGGGAGGACAGGCCATTCACAAGTAAGTCTGAATCCAGCAATTATATAACGCGGTTGCCAGTGAGGCCTTCGATTGTTGCCAAGTCTCCAACTTTTTATTTTTGAACATGTTCCCTTTATAGATTTATATTGCTGTTATCCTTTCTGTAACAGTTCCAGATTGCTCTTTGAATCGCTGCCCACCTCTTTATTAAGTGAGTGCTGTGTGGTTTCCTCTGCAGAGAGTTGGACAGCCTCCTAGTGGATCAGTGCACTGTGGACACAGACTCAGGCGCTGGGCAGGGCCTACCTGCTGTCCTCGGTAAGCCTCTCATCTAACGTTGGATTCCCTTAATGTCAACATTAGGGGAATTAATGACTTACTTATTTCTGTATTGTGTGTAGAAGATGAATTGACTTATGCACATCTGTCTCGGTGCAGATTGTTTTGAATTAATTATTTGATGAGAGAAAATGTCATTAGTATTGAAACATTGACATGATTCATAAAAAAGCAACATTGATCAATCGACAATAACAAATAATCAGTCATTATAAATGACTGATAGATCAATTGCTTTTTCGAGGAAATGATGCCGTGTGTTATGCTGAATACTAACTCAACTTGGAAAGTAGAGCCTGTGCGATATTCAGGTCCTTGCCTCTCAGTGTGTGAATTATACATAATGAAGGGGCTTATTTTAGTCTCCGTCCCCCTGCCTACCACCGACTGCAGCATAGTGTGCTATTGCGTATGCTGATTCACGGTTTCCATTAGACCTTTAGCCCCATCAATTATTGACTCAACATACACACCCGACTCCTCTTAACTGTATGGAGGAAGGACTGTGTTTATCTGCACACTCGTCTTGAATTAAATTAATTAAAATGAATGTGAGGGACTTAAATTCGGTTGACTTCAATTGATGTAATGAGTTCATTGATTTATGCCAAGGCATATCTGCTATCACTGTCTCAGCATGTGTCACATCAATTCTTTACTAATGAGTTTCCACACATCAAACTAATGTCTTTACACTAATGTAATGTAACAAAGACTTGGCAGTAGTCCTTGACTTGTTCCCCGGTCCGTGCTGCAAGCGATGGGTTAAAGGCTCTCAGTGATGGTAGTGATGGGTTAATGTTCCCAGTGATGCTAGTGATGGTCACATGCTGCTAGTGATGGGTTAAATCTCCTAGTGCTTCTAGTGACGGGTTAAATGCTCCAAGTGATGCTAGTGATGGGTTAAATGTTCCTAGTGAGGGGTTAAATGCAGAGTCCTCTTGTTTCCTCGGGGATAAAAAATAAAGTATATAAAACAAATAATTAAAAGCAAACCGCCAGCTTTTCTGTTTCAGGAGCGTTTCGCTAGGACCGCTTTCTTTGTGCCCGCAATGCTGGCAGTGTGTCAAGCGGGAGGTGTTTCATGTCCCCAAGGTGTGACGCAACCCTTTCACAGAAGCAGAGGCTGTGATCACTACTGTGATTGAGGCGGCTTTGATTTCAGACGGCTAATTAGTGTAAAGCGAAACGTCTTGCGCTCGAGTAAGAGGATGGAGTCTCACTTTATTGTGTTTCTTTTCCTGTACCTCAGGTGCGATCCAAGAAGATATCGTCGAGGACATTAAAGGTGCGTTCAAAGGATCCTTTCAATGAAAGCATTTCTGCTCATTAAAAGCTGTTTGCTCCAGTACTGACATACGGTTCACACATTGATAAAGAAATCTTGGCAGTGGCAGTACCACCAACGTGCTGAACAACCAGCCCAGTTTTAATGATGACTGGTCGTGGGGTGAGTATCTGTGCGTGCTGAAGCTCTGGTCTTGTGTTTGGCTCGCCGTAGTGAGGACGTGCTTTGTCAGCGACCTGCAGAGAGGCTTCAAGATCCAGGATGCCAAGTTCAACCTGGAAGGCACGGCGGATGTGAGTGAACTCGGCTCCACATCGCTGTCCAGCACGGCACTCACACAGCACAAAGTATACTTCTCTGTGGAGGAGCCGCCGTAGGTACAACAAGGGTTTCTACTTCACCTGTGTGGGCCACTGAGTCCCGCTGTCCTGTCGCTGCACGCCAGGGATGGCGGATTAGGCGACGACTTTCCTGCTTTTCAATTAATTTCGTCGGGAGCCACCTTAGCTCAGGTGGTAGAGTGGGTTAGGTTGCGAGTTCAATCCCCGGCTCCACCCAGCTGAGTGTTGAGGTGTCCCTGAGCAAGACGCCTAGCCCTTCCAGACGAGCTGGCTGTCGCCATCATGGTTGACTCCGCCGTCGGTGTGTGCATGAATGGTTGTAAGTCGCTTTGGACTGCTAAATGCCCTGAATGTAAATGTATGATTGACTAGTTGAGGAGGTCACATTATGTTTAATTGCATGATCTTCACCTTATAAAGATTGAAAGATGACCCCGAATCTGAGACCATTTGCTGTCAGAATCACAGGCACAGGGCCGTGAATGCAAGCACTGGCGTAGAGACCGGCAGTATACCAGCTGTCGGCCACATAAGTATAACTCCGGATTCAGCGCCAGACGTTCTGATTGACACACTGACACACCCTGCCTGCGCAGTGAGGCTGATCCATATATGGTGTTGTGTGTCGGCAGCGCCCCGCCCCTCCTCCTGATGTGGACTACCCATTGGATGGAGAGAAGATTCTGCATATCAAGGGGGCCATCAGGTGTGTATTGGATCTAGCTGGCGGCTGTCTGGGGAAATGCTGTTATTAATGTAGGAGGCTTAGGATAACACAACCAATATGCTGTTTTTTAGGTCAAATGTAATCTGGTTTTGACCCTTAAGATTCAAATATTATTTTCATATTTCTGTCCTATAAAAAATCTGCTAAAATCGTATTTCTTTCTTGTAATCGTTTGATTGAAAACATAATTTCCGGTCTAGCTTTAATAAAGTAAATTGTATCTTATGTTCAGTGATTAATTTGTTCGGGAGGGATATTGAGTATAGTCCCCCCTGGGAGAAGAGAGGAGACTGACTCTGTGATGTATTTTGGTGCTCAATGGTTACTTGGCTGGTGTTGCTGTCTGTTCCCAGGGACTCTGTGATGGAGATGCTGTTTGAGCAGGACAACGAGGAGAAGAGCATTGCTTCTCTCATTCTGGATACTCTGGTCAAGGTACACCAAACTACTCATAGGTTCTCTATACTTCGAAATGCAGGAAAGAGAACTTAGTACCATTTAACTACTTTCTCTGTAATTGGAATATCATTGACCTGTGTTGCTAGCTGTGTGTGCATGTTACCGCAACATTTAGAAGCAACTAAAGCAGCCCATAGTGAAACGAGAGCGCGCTCAGGCTTTCAGAGAGACTGCCCCCACTAGACTAGTGCCTACACAATCTAATTAATCTCCCTAGACCTGCCATCTGCCCGGGTCCCAAACGCTGCCAACATTGTGTCCACTCTCTCCGGTCCTATCCGCAAGATTAGCAAATAAACTGCAGTCCAAGCAGTTCCCCCGAATGCCTGGTGTACCCTCATCGGTCACTTTTATAGTTGTGTTGTTGTTGCTGTTGTTTGTTTTTCCCTTGATTCATGGCACTTCTAGCAAGTAGACCGGTACTTCATCATGAGAGCACCTTTTTAATAAAACTGTAATGAAGAGATTTTTATAATAGTATGCTGATTGAACGCTGGCAATTTAATTTACTTTTAAATAATCCTACTCATATAATTGAGTCATTCTAAGTAACTGCATTTCTTTAACGATTTTAGATTTTAGACATGCCCGGCGATTTTAGACATAGACCCGTGGACGTCGGGGACTCGAACCCAGACCCAGCCTCACTCCTGTGTGTCTCCCCCCCCCAGTGCCCCATCGACACCAGGAAGGTGCTGTCGGAGAACCTGGTGGTGATCGGAGGCACCGCCATGCTGCCCGGCTTCCAGCACCGGCTGCTGGCCGAGATACGCCACCTGGTGGAGAAGCCCAAGTACAGCGAGCTGCTGGCCACCAAGAGCTTCCGGCTGCACGCCCCGCCCGCCAAGCCCAACTGCACCGCCTGGCTCGGGGGTAAGGCTCTGGGCCTCAGGCTGCAGGCTCGTCTTCATATGCAGTTGTATGCCTCGATCTGCATTCTCAGGCCCAATCCCATTTCTACGCCTTACCCCTTCTCCTTAACCCTCCCCCTTGGGGGGAAGGGGGAAGGGGAAGGGGTAAGGGGTAGAAACGGGATTGGGCCTAAATGCGGTGTTTGATGCGGCTGGCTTTGATGGTTGTCAGCTTCACTTGCGTTTTAAAGGTGTGAGTGGGATTAGCCGTTACAAGCCGTTTTGAAAATCTGCCTCTTCTGACATCACAAGTGGGCGTGTCCACCTAGCCGTGCGCTGGATAGATCAGTCTAGCAGCCTACCCAGTGGACCGTAGGAAACGTTGCTCATCGATCCGTCAAACATCTAGGTAAGACCCGCTTACTTGTGATGACAGAAGAGGCAGATTTTCAAGACGGCTTGTAGCAGGCAATCTCACTCACACCTGGTGGCATAATATGTCTCCTTTTTAAAGTGTCTCTACGGAATATCACGTAATTGGAACCGTCGTTAAGTGTACGCGTCTGTTTCCTGGCCCCTGATCTGGAGACATGTTGTGCGCCACACTAGTATTGGGAGGCGGTTGGCTGCCAGCCTAACTAGACAGATAGACTGGATAACTGGGCACCTGCCAAACATAACTTTAACTGCCTTGTTTATTTTAAATACAGCACGTCGTTATTAATCCTTGAACCACCCCCTGATGCACGGAGCTGTTTATTCATCTTCTCGTTTGTTAGCGGAGAGACTGAAAACTGTTTTATTTTCGGTTCACCTCACTGCCTCAAGGCTCGGTTACGGTTCCACGTCGACGCAAGGACCACGCAGACGCTCCGACGCCGTCTCAAACCTGTCTCGGTTCTGCGTCGGGTTTTAGCGAGCGGACCAATCACAGCCCTAGCTGCTGCGTCGCCTCAACGCAAGGGTACAATTGTTGCGAGGCGCACGTCCGGCCCTTGCGGGGGGACGCAAGGAGGGTCCGCAAGGACGTAACGGGTTCATAAACCCCCCTTGCGTTGCGTCGACGTGGAACCAATAACTGAGCCTTTAAAGAGCCCCGCTCCTCCAATCCCCTCTTCGCCGGTTCTGTTATCGATTATCAATGTCTGATGGACCCCCCCCCCCCCCCCCCCTCCAGGCGCCATCTTCGGCTCTCTGCAGGACATCCTGGGCAGCCGCTCGGTGTCCCGGGACCACTACAGCCAGACGGGCCGCATCCCCGACTGGTGCTGCCTCAGCACCCCCCCGCCCGAGTCGGTCTACGATGCCCGCAAGACCCCGCCCCCGCTCATGAAGAGGGCCTTCTCCACCGAGAAGTAGACCCGGACCCCCCCCGGACCCCCCGGCCGCCCGCTCCGTCGACCCCCTGACCCCCCCCCCGACTGGGCCAATCAGGACGTCTTAATCACAGTCACATGTTCGAGTGGCTGCCAGGTTGACACTTGTTCCACACAAACTTGATGGTGGGGGGTTTTGTTTACCAGTTCAGTGCACAAAAGCGTGTAAAATGAATACTTTTAAAATGGAAAACCATTCCCATTGCGGTGAAGCAGCGCAGTTGCATTGACTTTGAATTTAGTCAGCGAACACAACTCTTTTTATTGTTGTCTTGCTTGTTTAATTACACTAAAATCAAATTAGGACAGTCGAAGATTAGGACAACTGACATAATCCGTTTAAAAGCTCATCTGAACTGAAAGTGTTATGGTTAAGCTCTTCTGCATTTATTGAAACTAACAAATGTAATTTCCTAGTTTTGTTTATTTATTGCTTTTCTGTTCCTGTTTGTATATAGTTTGCCCAAATTATGAAGTAATCCCATAGCAAATGCCATCTTTCTGGCCTCACAACTGAAATATTGTAAAAACAAATAAACAGTACTCAAATACTGTTCCATGAGGTTTTTTGTGATTGATTTGCAATGACTTCAGGAATTCACTGATGAATCAGAAAAATAAGAAACGTTTTTTGTATTTTTCTGATCCACCAAATAAAATTGAATCTGCATCCTACCAATACACATTTGCAGATTACAAAAAGAGCAACCGATAGTAATTTAACGTAGTTTTTCTTGTTTGTATATTGATGTTGATTATCCAACATAATAGAAAATGCAAAGCGGGAATGTAAACCATATATACCGAAACCAATAAATCCTTACATTAAAACATCCGTTTTCAGAACGATAATCCTTTTTATCATCCATTCGCTGTTCTTTTTGCGAGATGTATTTTGACTGAAGATGGGGTCTGTTTGTTTGGGAAGACACTGGGTCTCTGCGGGCCGTCGTGTAATCAAACCAACGAGCCGCGAGCCAAGATATATACACATGTTACCGATCACTTCGAAAAGCAGCCGTTTGTTATCGTTAACAAGCTCTTGGAGTTCCGCTAAAGAAGATCTCCTCAAGACAATATTGGTTCGACATTTGAACAAGGGTTTTCTGTGTTATGAGAGCCCTCTGAAGCCTGCCGCTTATATCAGGATGTGAAAAACCGACTAAAATATAATTCTATATATTTTACATTATATAAGTGACTTGCCATAGGGACTGATCTTGTGTGTGTGTGTGCTTGCGTGTTTGCGCGCGCCTTGTGTGTGTGTGAGTCCTCCCAAGATTGGAACAGCAACTGTTTGGCTTGTTGGGTCACATTCATCTCATTGGTTTCCCCTGATGCTGGACACTCGGAAAACGTTTTCATTACCCACAATGCACCTGGAGCTGCCAACACAAACTTTCAGGAGACTCGAAGGTATACACACACACACACTGGTGTAAACATTCAGTGGCATGAATAACAATGGCCGTGGCCGGCAAGACCCTCATCGCTGCCCCCCCTCCCCAGTGGTATCTCTGACTCAGACCTGCTATGTCTGAGTTAATAGCTTTTATTCCTGCAGTTCTCCGCAGGGGCTCAAAGGATCAAGCTAAGGCTAGCAATATATCAGCCCTTGAGAAGCATAGGCCCAAATAACCTCAAGTACTACTTTGATCTAAAAAAAAAATACACTCTAAGGCTTCCCGTACAGCTTAACTATAGTCTGCAAATGGAAAAGCCCGGTTGGCCGTTCTAACGTTGTGAATTGTATTCAATACAGAGTTTCAATCACATGGACTCCCCGGAGCTGGCCGGGATTCAGGAACTGGCCCCACGGGGCCCAGAGGGCTAAAGCTCAAGAACGGAACCGAGGTCAAGGCACTACTTGTATTGGTCTGTGTGTGTAAGTATAGGGAGCCGGGAGGGCCCCGAGGGTGTTCTCATCAGACCAAGGGCCCAGAATGCTCATGGATTCATGATTGCATTATTTCAACCCTTGACAGTTTACTTTCTTTTTTCTCAGCAGATAGAGAGCAAAGGATCTGCTGGATGGTGGAGACATACACAAATCCAAGCACGCACACACACACACAGAAATATACACAGACATATACATACAGACATACGAATACACACAGACATACAAATATACACACACACAGACATACACACACAGACATACAAATACACACATGCACACATACATATACATACAAATACACACACGGACATACAAATATAAACGCAAATATACATATGCATACATATACACACGGTTATACACACACACACACACACACATACATACAAATACACAGACATACAAAAAACACACACATCCATACACACACACACACACACATATATATACACAAGCGTACACACACACACACACACACACACACACACACACACACACACACACACACACACACACACACACACACACACACACACACACACACACACACACACAGGCCGCGCTGTGGCCACCTGTGGCTGCTGGGACAGAGGGGAGGGAGTGGGACTGGAGCCGGAGAGAGGTTCCCAGAAGCAGGAAACAGCAGCTGTCCGTCTGTCCGTCTGACCTCTGTGTGTGTGAGTGGGCAGGCAGGGGGACTCCCTGGCGCGGCCTCCAAATGGAGGGAGCCAACTTCCCCGGTCCAAAGGAAATGTTTTATTTAGCAGGCCGTTCCTGGAGAGATAGATAGAGAAACAGAGACAAAAACAGAGATAGTCCACACTGCAGGTTATTGTGTTAACTTGCGAAAGACAGAGTATATACGTGTTCTGTTCATAACGGATGAGTAGGATATTGTGTTAATATTAAAGACATGAAAACAGTAGTTCACCGTAAGTGTCCCTTTACGCAGGGAGTGTTAGTTCTCTACGGCCACCACTCCTACGAACAATATTTAATCCCCAGGAAACCATTCTGATCGGTCTATATTTCGTCCTGGCTGGAACCCGCTGCAAGGATATCACGGACAGAACTACAATGGCGGAAAAAATAACTCATTTCAAATATGTTCTCATATGCATGCTGCTGCAGCTCCAAACGCAGTGAAAACAATTAGAGCACTAATGATAATATTAGTAGTGCCCAATATTTCATAAACATTTAGCTGCGTATAAACAGGAGAAAGCCAGAGGAATGAGGAGGAACACACAGAGAGACAGGCCCTCTGCTCCGGTTACCAAAGCAGTTGAGAAGACGAATCGTTAAATCCGCGATCGCTTCGAGATCACCGCGAGCCACGGAGAGGTTGTGTGGGTAAACAACCCAATTGACCATAAACTAGCAGAAGGATACCAAATTTGGCCCTGGAGGAGAATAATGGTGTTAATAGCATGGACCCGACCCCTTCGTCGCATATTAAATCATCTGATTCACTTAAGTGTGTTAAGTGCTCACAGAGGCCACAGTGATAGCATCCCTGCTGCATTCCCTAACAAGGAGCCTGAGGAACCCGAAGGGGGCTAGTGTTAAAGATGAACCGACGTCGCAGCTCCATTACCCTAATCAAATTAGCCTGATAAACGGGTAAGGGCAAGCGTTTACAGAGTTTTTGTAGATGGGGTGGTGGTGGGCCCCTGACTCTCACTATGGCTTCTGACCCGAGCACCAAAGCGAGCAAGATAAGGAAACAAATGAGCTGTATTATTCTGTTAGTGATATGTACTTTATTCTATTCATTTCTGGATAACTGCCTTCTGACATTGGATGTAATTTAATCGTAGCCTATATGGGCCTAATGGGTGGAGGAACGGGAGTAGAGAGAGAACGAGACTGACAGAGAAAAATAGATATATTTTTAATATATATATATATGATGATGAAAACATTATTTCAGACTCAAGTCCATAAATAGCACAAGTACAATACAAATACAATACAAAAATATAAAAAGTCAGTTAATATACAAACATTTCAGCCAGTGCACCCTCAGGCTGGAGGTATAGCGAGCACAGCTCAGAGTGGGATTTACAAGTAGGCCTACCACAATGATACCATTCCGAGATTCCTCCAAACGTTTCATAAATTTAAACTATATATATATATATATATATATATATACTGTCTTTATATTTCTCTCTTTACCTCAAACTCTCTAATTAGAGAGTTTAATGAGGGGGAGAAATAGCCATAAAAAGAGAGAGGGAGAGAGCGGTTGATGAGGGGAAGAAATAGCAAGAGAAAGAGAGAGGGAGAAATAGCAGGAGAAAGAGCGAGAGGGGGTCATGAGGGTGAGATATAGCAAGAGCGAACGAGAGAGAGCAAGAGAGATGTGGGGGAGATAGCAAGAGAGAGAGAGAACAAGGGGAATCTCCCAAATCAGGAGTGGGGATTGGTTATAATAGTATCCCCACTCCCCAGATGTAGAGCTCGCCCATCCTCTAAGTTCCGCTCACCAAGCGACAACTCTTTTTTTGCGCTCTTTAATTGAAGTGCGAAGTTCGCATTGACGCAGGCGACGGTTTCCCTTCGTAAAATGCAACCTTTCCGCGCTTCGCGTCTCCTGCTGATTCTCCTGATGCAGATACCTGTGCAGGTAAAACTTTCTCCCTAAGTTTCTGTAGATAGATTGATCGATTGTGCAGTTGTTGGGCTGAAAAAGGAGGCTAAAATAAAAATAAGAAATAATGCGTAGAAGAAATAAACATTAAGGCATTCTGTTGTTGTTTTACAATAAAGTGTGGTATTGACTGTTCTTAATAATCCACTACTCCAATTACTGACCGTGATGGAAAATGACGGCCAGACCAAATCGATTTTGACGTTACGTTTACAAATATAGGCTAGGCCTATATATCAAACACAATGGCCTGCAGGGAAGCCATTGCAACTTTCTAGGGCATTCCTGTTGAAGAAAAAATTAAATACCCGTTTAAATCCTATACTCAGCATTCTGTGAATTTGTTGGGGATGTTGTTGATGTTGTTGTTGATGATGTTGTTTTTGTTTTGTAGTTTCCCTGACATTAATTGGGATTGCACTAAGCCTCAATTAGTCTTTTATCTTTGGACAAGTAGCTTTGGATTAGTACTATTTAAAATAACAAATTGAAAATGCTAATGTATTCCTGTCACTTAATTTATTTATATATTGATTCATTTATTTATCCTTCCATATTAGCGCCACGCCCTTTCAGGACCTCGTGTGTGTACACTGCGCTGCAGAGTATAATCAATCATGCACGAGCCCAGCAGGGGCGGATGCAGCCTGTTACTTAGATCCAATTAGACATAACGAGGTCTACTTAACCACGTGCATATCTGAAATCGAAAGCCTGACTGTCTCCAATAGCGAGACTGAGTAAACTCTGCGGAGGCCTCATCAGGACAGCTCTACAGCATCAATACATTTACAGCCTGCCACTGAAAAGAAAGTAGTGGTCCAGTAGTGGCCCAATGCAACGATTTTATATCATTCACATCGGTCTCGGTTTCTGGTCCATTGGGTGCAATGTGCACACAGTAGCAGTTATTACATTTGACCGTCGTTGCATATTTATCTTTTATGACTATAGCCCCTGGAGGGATTAAACTAAAGACAGGGCTGTGATGGAAACACTGTTTAGGCTCCATTGAACCAGCGGGATTCGTGTTTGAACCGTGTTGCTGGGTGTACTGGGCTTAGAAAGCCTGTAGTTACAAGCCTCTCTCTATAGGGATGCATCTTTGGTGTTTATATTTAGTCCATGGTTCACGAATACTTTCTTGAGTGTTTTAAAGGTTTTAAGTTGATTTACATTACATAGGTCTTCATTGATTGATCGCTCCATACATCTAAGTGTGTATAATGTATGCTGGGATACCTGTACATTTGTATTGATGCATTGACATATTGTCGATGGGATGTATTGATAGTCCACTAGAGAGAAGGGGAGGCTAATTCCAAGGCAGGTTCACCTCGCAATGCTTATAAATTAACACCCTGTTAAGTGTCAGCAGAGCGATAATCTATTCAGTGAAGAATTAACATCCGAGAATTAATTTGCAGTTAATTTATGTCAAGTTCCCCAGACAACGTGAGGCAGAATTTAACATTTGTCTTAATTAGAGACAGTGTGAGACAAAGCCAGAGGAGATGCCTGCTTAGCAGAGATTTGAAACCCAAGGAACTATATTATAGCCCCACTTCCGGCACCAACATGAATCATCACTGACAAAGGATTAAAAAACATTGAAAGAACGAGGTGAAACAGTGGGGGGGGAGACAGAGAGCGTGTGGAGCGACAGTTGAGAAAGACTGCAGAGAAGAAAGGAACGGATTCTAGTTGTTTTTTTCAATCTGAAAATAGCATTGTTCAAACTTTATTATTCCTGAGTTTGTTACAATGGACTCCCCTTGGGGGAATTGCACTTTTTAACCAATAATAGAATTGCTGTTCGACGAAAATCTCCAACCACACTCTCCGGAAGAGTAGTGTAAGCACATTTCGTTCCAAGTTTTATTGGGTAACCTGTTTTGCAGTTTTTACTCAAATTGGATTTAAAAAAACTACTTTTATTGAAATACTACATACAAATATTTTTGGGTTGAGAAGACATTCCATCACTCTTGATGCAAGGTGAAATTTGAAGTGTTTGCTTTCCCTGCCACTAGAGGGGGCTCTAGTCTTACGGTATTACTGAACAGCTTTAAATAACTTCTTTGCCACAAGGTATAATGCGGAGTAGCCAGTACAACGCATTACAAAACCGACCCTATGGTTACATTCCACGGTTGAGTGTCCCTGTTGGTGGATGGATTGGCAAACCAGTTTGACCAGACCACCATGGCTGGTTGATTGACGTATTTATCATCTGGGTGGACAATGCCACCTGTGAAGCTAAATAGGACCCCTTTAAATGTCAGTTTCAATAAAATGATTGGTCACCAATGACATTGTTTACAGCTGCCCCCTAACTTCATGGCTTATCATCATATGTCTGCAATAACAATTCACCTGTATATTCTAAATGAACATTTCCTATTCCCATATCATTATCTTTGCAGAGTTCACAGGCTGAACCCAATCCGAAGGGTGAGAGACACTTTCAACACTATGCATGCATGCACGGACACACAAACACACGCACACAAGCACACACACACAGACCCAAGCAAACACACACACCCACGCACACAAACTCACACATATTCACACAAACACACACACCCAACGCATACACATACACACACATAGGCACCCACACGCACACACCCATTCACACAAACACACACGCTGCACGCAAACACACGCCACAGACATGCACTCAAGCACGAACACACACCCATGCACTCACACACACATGCAAACCAACACACACACGCACACACACACACCACACGCGTAAAACCACATAAACACAACACCTTCCTCCGATCTGACGATTTGTGACGGCTCCCACTCTGTCGGTGCTGCAGTGCTGTTCCTAGATCTGTGGAACCGCAGCTTGTGTCACCTGATGGAGCAGCTGGTGGAGGTGAGCCAGGAGCACCCAGCGACAGGGATGGGCTACATCTACCACCCCGCCTGCGTGCCACTCTGGAGGTGTGCCGGTTGCTGTAGCGACGAGAACCTGGAATGTCACCCCTTGGTCACTCAGAACACCACCATGCAGGTTTGGCCTCCGCCCATGTACTTAGTAATTATGTTTTTTATGGGCATTATCTTTTAATATTTTTTTTTTATGGTGGTGCATGTAGATTTACGTTGTTATCGTGAAGTTTTGTTTTATTTGAGGGAATAACCGACGAACATCCTTAGTAATTAATTAGCGTTTTGTAGCCTATTACACACTTGTGCATATTTCAACATTTAATTTCCCTCTTCAGATGAAATATAGCATTTGCTTCGAGAAATACGTGTGGATACAGGGTTGGTTCAAATAAAATGTTAATGATGATGACACTGGTGTTTCAGCTATAGCCACAGTGAAATTAAACCGATTTTATTAAATCTCCAACCCAGTTGTTGAGGATTTCTCCATCAGAGAAAAGCTGGCAGTATGTGGGTCTATCGTTTACCGAACACCTCCAATGTGAATGCAGGTGAGTCATTAAATTCAATGAGGTCACCTGTATACAGTAGATGAGTTTCCAAAAAATGTGAAAAACCAAACTCCCAACTGCTTTCCTATTTTTTCCCACTTTTTTAGACCACGCCAGAAGAAACGACATGACGACAGGTGAGTCGACGCCCACTTACTTGGACGTACTAGAACCTGTGTGCTCCAGCTGTTCAGCACTCTCACTCTATTGGTCCACAGCTACAGTCAATCAATCATGAATAGAAGCCGAGGAAGGAAGAAGCGGAAGAGAGCAAAGACCTGTGGCTGGTAAGAGTATTTATTGACCCATCCATCCATCCATCCATCCATCCATCCATCCATCCATCCATCCATCCATCCATCCATCCATCTATAAATCCATCCATCCACCCAGCCTTCTTTCAATCCCTCCCTCCCTCTGTCCATCCATCCATCCATCCATCCATCCATCCATCCATCCATCCATCCATCCATCCATCCATCCATCCATCCATCCATCCATCCATCCATCCATCCATCAATCTATACTTTCCATCCATCTAGGGTAGGACCGTGCTACCTATGGCTGTTCAACTCTCAGCCAAAAGGTTCCTGGGTTCGATCCCCAACGCAGCTTTGAAATAAAGCGTCTGCGAAAACGGACGAAACACTACTATAGCGATGTCCAATCCATCCATCCATCTAACAGCCCAGAATAGGTTTCCCAGTCAACACGTGTCGGCACAGCTTGATCCCCAGCCCGAGGCAGCCTCTCACCGGGGAAACACGACACCGGCAGATTGATCCATGCGGGGAAGGAGTAGGGAGAGCTCCACTCAGCGGAACCCTTCCCAGCCCGGAGGGGAACTCGATAGGCCGCGTTGTCGGACGCGGTATCGACAGAGTAGGCATTTGACACGACGCACACGCACGGGTCACGCCTCCGTGCGCATATAGAGGAAGCTGCGCGTCAAACGTTGACCTCTAAACGTTGACCTCTAAACTCGCTGATATGGACGGGTTGGGAATTTAAAATGATCAGCGCAGGGCGACTTATATGGTTGTTGTTGTTGTTGTTGTTGTAGTTGTAAACTGTTTTTTTTTTTTTTTTTACTCGTACAAAGAGACAAGCATAAGATGCATAACAAGCACCTACAAACACAAAGTGCATGCATATTCAGTGAGCGCATCAATATTTATCATACTTTCTGGTCCAAACGGTATGCGTGGATGCACTTTAGCTGTGACTCTGAAACTCGTGCAGGGCTTTAAACCATCTTGCTCAAGGACCACGAAGCAGTCATAGACTCTCCAGTCCATTGATGACCTCCCTGACCCCCCCAAGGAAAAGCACATAGCAACAGCCACTAGCTAACCTATGGCCTAATGGCTGTTGGACACTGGGGACCAAATAGGCAGTAAAGATATTTCTGTGTGTGTGTGAGTCTGTGTCTGTGTGTGTGTGTGTGTGTGTGTGTGTGAATGTTTGAGTGTGCGTGTGTGTGGTGTGTGTGTGAGTCTCTGTCCGTGTGTGTGTGTGTGTGCGCGCACGTGCGTCTGTGTGTATAGATGGTTCTGGGTGTGTGTGTGTGTGTGTGTGAGTCTGCGTTTGTGTGCACGGGTGTGTGCATGTGCATGTGTGTGACCTTGAGGCCATCTCTATCCCTCTCGTTTCAGAGCCGACCCTGTATGTAGGCGGTGACTCTGCTACCGTTCTCCCATCTGAAACCCTCCCACATCTGTGCGCAGTGAAACCGTTTTAATTGCTTCTGTATTTGGATACATGTCTCTTTGCTTTACATTCCCGGAGCTATGTCCCCACGTGGGAAGGTCCTGTGTTCCACTGCCGTAGTGCCTTCAAGCGACAGACATTCTTATGGTCTGCGAGGGAGCTAGACGTCCCTATGGTCCTACCAAACACATTCCAGTGACACATGTATTAACGATCGAGAGAAGGAGCTGTGGCTTTCTTGGAAACATCACTAAAATATTCGTATTATTCACATACATCATTTGTATTACACTGTATGTCACATCCATTCTAAAAAATCTTTAGAAATAATGTGATTAGGTCCATACTAGGGGTCAATACTACCGTTACTTTCAAATATTTTTTAAATAATTTATGATACTTCAGTTAAATTACAAAAAGTATAACATTTGTTTTATAAGTAGAAATTGATATTGAACCATCAGAATTTTCCGATATCGTTCATCCTGTAGTCTCCGGTATCAACCACAGCATAGTGTTCAAAGTACATTAAGATTCAGTTCACATTGATTTTCAAACCAATCCTCTGAAAGCACTATTTGCTAAGCCCTGAGAGGAATCTCATCAACAGTTCAGTGCAGGGACCGGAGATTCATCTCAAAACGGCGCTGCCGCTACGGAGCTACTAGTATAAGTGTGATACTGAAGATGACAGAAACCACAGTGTGGTTTTATCCGACATGGGGAGAAGAGCGATTTCTGGTTTTTGCGTTGAACGGTTCTTGTTTTGGATGGACGCTCTGTGTCTGAGATGACCGCTCTGTGTCTGTGTCTTCATCAGGTGTCAGGAGGGGAACGAATAGCCTGTCTGCAGTCCTGGGGAACACAGGAATCGACCGGCCCGAGTCAGATTCATCACCTTATGTTTCTACTAATGCAAAAAAATATCTGTAAAGATTTCGTTCAACATTTTTTACGTTTTATTTCTGTTCCTTTAGATATTTCCACAGTTGTCACTGTAAAGCTTTTGTTTTACTGTATTTTTATTATTTCTAATGATGGTGTAGGCCTATGCCTTGATGGAAAATAATACATTTCCAATGATGTGTGAGTAAAAACATAAACCCTTATGACCAATAGCCTACAGTTATTTGAGTTGACTGATAGCATTTAGAGGAACTAACAGGAGTTAAAAATAAACATAAATATGATGGCAGAAATCTTCCATTGGTCCGAAAACATGATTCCCCTATTATCCGTTGTGTTGAGTTTCCTGTAATCTCCTGCATAGGTCACCTTATCAGTGTGACGCACTCTGTGACATAAATAACATGAATGAAACTCACTTTTACATCTTCAGTCACATTTTTCCTGTTTGGTGCAAATCACAAATCACAAACAAGATGTGGGCAGATGATAAATAACGGTTTTCTATGTATACAATTGTTGGTTGTTTACTTTAGTTAAGGCTTTATTTAAACTTTACATAGGCCTATCTTCATATACACCTAACTAAGTGAAGTGTTTAGCCTACATCAAATGAACTACGATTGACCTTTTCCCATGCAATGTGAGCTTATGCTTTTCACTATCCACACACGTGACAAGTATCAGAACATACTACGCCTGTTATGAACATATTTCACTGAAGAACAGCCAACGTGGGCCTCGGGCGCCCGACGTTTAGTTTCAGCACAGAGCCACACTATTATGCAATAATGTAATGCACGAGTACATTGTGATCGTAAGGGCCCCCGAATTCCCCGACGGTACATCGGAGATGCCTGTGCTCACAGGGTACACACACCTCTGTGTGTGCCTCTTCCAGCGAACACAATGTACTCAACTTGCCACACGACCGCGGTCACGTTTCTAGGCCTTGTGCCAGCTCGTCGGCCAATCAGGAACGAGGGAATCTAAAGAGGGCGGGTACGACGCGCCTAAAGAAAGCAGCGGTTCTACTACTACACCACAAGCCCCGCCCATTGTTTTCCAAATATGGCAAGATGAACTACAAAGCGTCTGGAGCACGGTGTGTTTCCTCCTGCGATTCTGCGCCCGGAAACATTGTTTGACTGTGTTTTAGAGAGACAAATGAAAGCCACAGTCGCTTATTGGTTCCAACGCCGTTACTAAAGGTAACATTGAGTCGGGTGCATCTCGGGTGGTGATCCGGTGTCACCGGTGGTGTGTGCTGAGGTTCTCGTGGACCGCGCCGCGGAACACCGAGTCCTAGTAGCTGAATGAGCGTGAGCACTGCTGGGATAACAAGGAAGAGAGGTTGGGACGGAAAGGTGTTCTTTTCTGCAACTTCCAAGTAGACATTGGTGTGTAGAACAACCCGTTACATCGGAAGGGCCTTTAAGTGTTCCGACGTTTCCGTTTGAGCTGTTTTTGAGAGATGTGCTTTGTTTGAACTTTTGCTATTCATCATAGATCCGATAATAGTGTGTAGGATGATACCAAAAACTGTCAATGGAAGTTGAAATTAGACTGGGCAAATTAAGATACCTTTTTCTCCCCATGCATGTTTTTGTTTAAATGTACCAATATAACTTTCTCATTCAAGGTCGCATTCTAATCTAAAAGTAATTGCATGGCATGTTTTTGCAACTGCTTGAGCAAACACAACAGCGTAGTCTGTGTCTTGGTATTCAAATTCCAGACTGACATGCAAAGATACCAACTCTGACCTGTTTTCTTATCAGGTGTAGCCGTGGGAAACACTGATGTATATCAGTGGTGACCTTTCAAGCGCGTAAAGCCACAGATGAGCACAAGACGGAAGACGCAAAGCAACCACAGGGCCATCAACAAACTCCGAACCATGTCCGGTAGTTCCCGGGCGGAATCTGAAAGAGACTCGGGATTCTCCGGTATGTGTGGATCTGCTTCTTTAATGACTAATTCCGGGCACAATACAAAACGCACAGCTGCTCACTGTGTACATTTTCAACTGCAGCTGTTAATAGAGCACTGTGTGTGTTCTGTTGTCTATGTGATTGTCCTACTGATGTCTGACGTGCTATGTTCCTGTTATGTGCTGTATGTGAATGTGACGTGTGATGTTCCTTTTATATGTGCTGCAGAACAAGAACCTGCTGGAAATCAGCTTCATGCTGTTAATTTTTTTAATTGTAACGTTGAACCTTTTAATACTTTCCTGTATAATAAAAATATAAATAAATACTACAGCATCAGACATCAAAACATTTCTGAACGAGAACGTTTCTAAACACGCCAAGTCAACCCAGGGAATATCTCTGCATAAACCGTTTTATCGGTTTGGTCCACTTTTGCAAAGCATATAAATATCAGCCCCTAGAGTCAGCTAATTGGGGAAAACTTTCATAGTGTGCAGGTTCAGGCAGCACAGATTGCTATAAGCTAACACTTTGCCACTTCCCGATGTGTAGATACGAGCTCGGAGCCAAACAGCACCAGGGGAACCACAGACTCTGAGGACTTGACTCATTGTGTCCCACAGCAAGGGGCAACACTGGGGTCGGGCTCTGTGATCTCACAGCTGGCAGTGGTGGGAGGGTCATCCTACCCCAACATGTCTCCCATGATCATCATGAACAACGTCTTGCTCAAGCAGGTAGTCCTACAGCACAACGTTGTCCATAGACAAACCAGTTTTATGTACAATTATTTCTAATTTAATTGCTGCCTTGCTTTTAATCGGTATTGCGAATACACAGTGGTACATTCTTAAGGAATAAATACATAATAATTTCATCAGAGGGATCATGTGTATCTTTCTGAAAATGGAAATAACTAATAACACGGTCCTAACTGCATGGGTCCAGTCTTTAATTAGTGATGCTAGTAATTATTAAAGGGATTTTCTTTTTTTTTTTTTTCAGAATATTTCATACAAAGTTTGAACCCACCCTGTGAGATCAGTGGGGTGCAGTGGGGACATTATCTAATTAATTAATTAATTAATTAATTAATTAATTAGTTGATTAAATAATCTTTGTGTGTTTCTCTGGCCCTTGCAGTCTAGCGACCCCCCAAAGCCTCTGAAGCCCTGGGGCTTCAGGCCTGCGGTGGAGGGGGTCCTGCCGGTGGTCCCGCCCGCCCAGGTGGTCTTCATCCAACCGATGCTCTCCCACCCAGCGCCCCCTCCCCATAAAGACCCCCACTCCTCCAGACACAGGCGCCCCAAGAAGTACCTCCCCGTCCTCAAGTCCTACCCCAGGATAGCCCCCCACCCCGGAGACAGCAGCTCCAGCTCCTTGGGTAGTACTGGCACTGCTTCTTCGTCGTCCGCCTCTTCCACGTCTTCGTCGTCCTCCTCTTCCTCAAGGTCAAAAAGTGGCACTAAAATGACCTCCGGCCACTGGGAGCACTCTCACCGAGGCAAGCGTCACCATCAGAAGAAGAAGAGCCAGTCTGGAGGTGGCGCTTCCCCGTCGGGGAGCACCGCTACCGCCCCCGTGTCCCCTCGCGCCCTACCACAGAAGCCCCTCCCCTCGGTGGAGAGCGAGCGACTCGCGCCGTCGGTGACCGCCCCGCCCACCTCAGAGCCCAGGGAGTCGCCGCCGGTCGCCCCGACGACGCTCCAGACGCAGACGTTGACGGTCACCACGACGACGCTCCAGACGCGGACGTTGCCGGTCGCCACGACGACGCTCCAGACGCGGACGTTGCCGGTCGCCAAGACGACGCTCCAGACACAGACGTTGCCGGTCGCCACGCAGACGACGCAGGTCGCCCCGACGACGCTCC
This sequence comes from Gadus chalcogrammus, assembly GCF_026213295.1. Lineage (NCBI taxonomy): Eukaryota > Metazoa > Chordata > Actinopteri > Gadiformes > Gadidae > Gadus > Gadus chalcogrammus. The sequence continues at coordinate 4,967,350 of NC_079432.1, forward strand.
AGACGCAGACGACGCAGGTCGCCCCGACGACGCTCCAGACGCAGACATTGCCGGTCGCCCCGACGACGCTCCAGACGCAGACGACGCTGGTCGCCCCGACGACGCTCCAGACGCAGACGTCGTTGACCAGCTGCGACCCGAGGCCCACGGGCCCGGGCGCCGACCCGGACCCCGAGACCAAGAGGATGCGCTTCTGCAACACGTACAACATCCTGAGCGAGTCGGGCCTGCTGGACATCACCCTGAAGACCAAGGAGCTGCAGCGGCAGAACCGGCACACGCAGGGCGAGCTGGACCGCCTCAAGGAGCACACGGAGCTCTTCATCCAGGCGCTGCTGAGCGGCGACCCCGGAGTCATCCTCAGGCTGCAGACCCGCCTGCAGGAAGAGGAGGAGGAGGAGGAGGAGGAGGAGGAAGAGGACCCAGAGAGAGGGGGAGACACCGGGGAGTGCGACGCCGTGTAGGACGACTAAGGATTAAGGGGGCTAGGGGGGGGGGGGTAATCCACTAGACAACATGAGAGAGTGCTTGGCTTCACAAGGGAAACAGCTGGACCGGAATAAATGTGTCCCGCGATCCAACACCCGCCCCGTGGCACCTCTGTATACCCCAGACTGCTGTGACCTACATATAGTCCGTCGCCCGCTGGCTGTTGGAGTGCCGGACGGCTGGAGCACGTGTTCAAGCCTTGGCACCTCTAATTGTTCAAGTGAGGCCTGGAGGGTTTGTGTCGCGGGGACCAAAAGGGCAAAGAACACATGGGACTGCACTTATTTCGTCCGACATTGAGCATAGATATGGTGATTAGCATTGTGCTATTTCTAAAGGGTTGCCTGTGATCGTGACAAAGTAAGGTAATGCGTACTGTAAGATCGGTTTACTGTTGTCGATATGAAGCTCTCGTGTGCTAGTCATTGTAGCTTCCAGATGCATTCACCTGTTGACACCAAGACTTTTTTTGCAGGCCTAATATTTTTTAAATGCCTCATTTCATATTTATATAATTGATATGTACATTTTTATATCGATCTCGCTGTTGTTTTCGGTGATGAGTCCAGCCCGTGCCTTAGTGACTGACTGAATGGGATCAGTGACGACTCTAACATCTCTAAACGAGAGCAATGTGTGCCTGATGTGTGGGACTATTTTTGACAGTTACAGAGTATTTTATGTGGTTAACTGACAATTTGGTGTATAACTAGAATTTTTTTCGTGTTAGGACGGCAGATGCAATACCAGAAAATGGAAACCAAAAAATATTCTTGAGCTCTGAACATACAGTCCATGGGTTCCTCCATGTGAGAAAACGTTCAACAATTCATACAGGTCCATAGCTTATTTTATTCTTTCATTCATATATCAATGGTGTGAATGAGAGTGTGATTCTACAATCTTTTTTTGAGGTTCGATTTTTGTTCCTGACATGTAGCAACTTGTTTTAGTACTGTATTTTTCCAGTTTTGAGTACATCTTAAAAATGCAAAGACAATATAACTTCATGAGGAAATGGCTGCCAAGACAGACAGCTCCACTGTACTTTGATTTAAGAAATCGTGTTTCATTGCCTCACAACAAACATCCATCTGCAAAATGAACTAATCTCAGCTTTTTCTCACAAACAAAGGCTATACTTCCAGAAGGTTGTGGTGCTCTGGCTGAGACATATTTATTTTGTTATATTTCAGTATGTGAATTTATCATATCTTATTAACTGGAATAAGGTGCAAAGCTAATACAAGGAGGATGAACTGCCATATAAGTGTGTCCATCCCCAAGCAACATCTTTATAGGTATTTGAAATACATACTGGGTCAGTAGAGTCTGCCAAACCCACAGCTACAAATACGTAGATATTGAATTTTCTTTTGCGCTTCCACGAACAATGAATTTGTCTCTTGTCTTAGTTTAAAAGGCGGCGTAGCAACTAGGTCCTTAATGTCGTGGTAATAAAAGAAAGACAGGCTCTATCTTTCCTCTAACCCATGGGCTAGCATTTAGAATAGATTTACGATGATATAATATACAATGCTATACTATTAAGGGGTGCTTGGAGGTCTGAAGACCCGGTTTGAAACGGAAGATCTGTGTGAAGGATCATCATGCACATAAGAATTCCTCTAGCACGGACAATCATTTAATTAAACCCATTATAATCTAATGCAGATGCTCAATGGATACCCCTCATCCCCTCCCTGCTCCTGGAGGACATGTGACTAATCCTATGGACAAAAAGACATGAGCAGTAATTATTGGAATGGGACAAATAGATAATCAAGGTCATATGACCCTTCATAAGGCTTTATGTGGACAGTCGTTGCCATACATTAACTATTTTCAAGGTCTTTTTAAATTAATTTTGTGTGTTTGGATAACAAGGTTTTTTATGATATTTTGCAGTGCATATTATGCATTTTGGTTAATATTAATTGCTCTATAAAGACTACAAGTAGTAGTTAATTTTTCTATTTATTTTTCATTGTCTAAACTAATGCAATGTGTTTGTGCCTCGAATAAATGGTCTAGATAAACAACTCATTCATCCATAAGGATTGTGGCCTCACTTAAACGTTTTTGCTTTGTTTTTGGTTTATTAGATTTGATGAACCCTTCCTATTTCTAATGTACTGTTACTGATGTACTGAAAATTATTTGATCTTGTTTACAGGAATTTCTTAGCTGTCCCCATACAATTCAAAGCCTTGTTTTATGAGTATGGCTGTCGAAGAGTCTACCAACTGATCTGCACAAGAGCCAGATACATTGCAGATTTCTGTTTGTCTACGCATTTTTTCTGTATACAATGTACCGTACATTCTTTACAATGAAAATATGCTGTGTGTGTGTGTGTGTGTGTGTGTGTGTGTGTGTGTGTGTGTGTGTGTGTGTGTGTGTGTGTGTGTGTGTGTGTGTGTGTGTGTACTCGCCTAACTATCCAACAGTGGACTTCGGCGTCGTAACACCTTCACCAACAGGGTGAATAATAATAATAATACTTTTAATTTGGATGACACTGTTAGCTATGACAAAATGACACAAGTCCCTTCTTAGATAGCATGGAGCGACATTCACACTCCTGCTTTTATGAAAAGAGGAAATAACTATATATATACATATACATATATATGTATATATATAATGTAAGGGAAAGAAAGTAATATCAACTAATGTAATAATTTGTCAAACTTGATTTGTTAGTGTTTTTAGGAACAGAATAGTCTAACAAAAACCTATCTATTCATTTGTATCAATGCAAATGATAAACAAATACAATTAAAATACAATATGGGTCTAGATCTTTGAAATTTTTCAATCCCCAAATTAGCCTTAATTTACCATTTTACAATGTACTCTATTTTTAAAGAAATGCATTTGAATTGTTGATTTGCATCACAGGAAATGGTCCACACTTGTACTGTATGGAAGGACAGGGGTCTACTGTTGGTTGATACATAATGACAGAAGTTCCCTCTTAGATAGCATAGAGTGACATTCACACTCCAACATGGATGAGTAAGGAATTTGAATGGTAACAATTCCGTTAAATCCTCGTCATCGTTTTGATAGTCTCACTCATGGCCGATCAGTGTGTTCTTTCTGATTAGCTCTTAATTGAGATCACCTGTCACGCACCCCTTTATTAAAGGTCAACACAATTGGTTTGGTTTACTTTTCGCATCGGCCTGTGTCAATCGAGGTTGAGTTTAGTGAGGGTTGAAAGTTTTCGATCTAGATTGTAGATCACTATTTTTTACTTTATACAAACTGAAAGTATGCGTTATTGCGTGTTTGTTTTTGTGGGCATTTGACTGAACAGCCCAGACAAATATTGCTACCAACATGGCACTTCGAAACGGACCACCGCAGTGAGTAAAAGTTATTTTCCTTTATTAAATGTTGACGTTTTTGGGCTGTCTCCTCAGACACAAGCCATCAGTATCCCTGCTCTTTGCACCTTGACATGCATGTCACCGCTGTTTGTTAACCTAGCTTTGCTGATTTGTATCTTGTGATGTGTGTGTTTTTCTTAACAGGTGTTAGATGACTGACAAGATCTATGGGGGGGCCCCCTTTGGGCCCCCCCATACCAACTTAGTCTTCAAAGGAATCTAGTGCCATGGGACTCCAGTGTCTTTAAAACATCCTCGGAATACATGTGTATGAATGGTCCACCGAAGGGTTGATCTGGAAGCCACCACGGTCCACACAGTAATCTGCTGCGTGGGCCGTAGTGGCTTCCAGAGCCATCTTTCGGTCTTGGTCAGGATTTGTTACAGTTGCCCTTCAATGTAGCAGGCTACGGGTTTCTGAAGAAGCCTGCTTTACGTAGCATTGGAGTACAAATATTGTGCAAAATGCTCATGTAATTGCACTAGCACTGGTAACCTGTAGATTAGCTTAGTTTAACGTCATTCGGTGCTGTCTGTCAAATGTGTGGCTTAATTTAAGTCCACAAGGCCCTCTGGTAAACCACGTTGGAACACCCCTGGACAAGGTGATTCGTCACTGGGTGTGTGCTAGTTTTGTTCCATTTTTCACTAGTTGGTTAAGGTTTGGTAGAATTGTTTGGATGCTAGCGACGTGATGGCGTATGTACAAGAGCCTACCGTGGCCAGGCCACAGTTGCGACGGCCACGGCCAGATGGCCTAGTGTGAGTGCAACCTTGATTGCATTTGTATACTGTTTACCATTGGATGTTTATGCAATTTGGCTTAATTCATCCGCTGTAAAGCTGCATTTGACTATTCCAGGGTCGTTTTGTACAGGCTTTAAATCGACCATGTTGACTAGTTTGTGGGAAGTTTTTTTTTTTTTTTTTTTTTACCCTTGCTTACAATCCAACGGTTGCGACCATTTATGCAACTGGGCTGTGAACCTTGCAATTCTAGTTGCATATTTGTACACTCAAGCTTGTCCATTTCTATCGCCATCACTAACACTAGCTTCAGCATTTCCTTGTAGGCCATTAGCTGACTTGTGTATTGGAGCAATGATTTGGGTATTTTAAGATGCTTGAAAACCTAAAATAAAGCAAAATGCGTGTCTGGTGGTGTGCAAGAGCCAATTTGTTGGTTTGCAGTAGTCGAGGAGTTGCCGTAGGTCGTAAGCCATCTGGAGGTTGTGGCAATGGAGGCTTGTGGTAGATCTGCCATCCAAGAAAGGTTAATTCTTCTGAAGCATGATTAATAGTTTAGTAAATTGAATCTATTCATATAGAACTATAAAATCCAAGACTGCAGCCAGTAACTTGGATCGCAATATGTGGAAAGTATTAGTCTTCATTTGTAACAACAGAATAATTAACATGACTGACTGGGTTTCTTCCATTTTCTAACTAGGGGGACTTGACTGGTGAGTCTACTGGATTAATCAGTAGCGGTACTTTGCCCAACAGATTTGATGGCATGACTATAGGGTGACAAAGACAATTATTCCCTGCCTATCAAAAGAGACTTCTAAAACATCTGCTAGAACAGTTCCTATACTTTTTGTATAATTTGGTCATGCTGCAAATTTACTTTTTGTAGTTGCTCCATATTTAGTTCTTTGACAGCCTCACCTGCTAGAAAAGTCTATTCAAATCGGCTAAATATAATGAACTAAATTAATAGCCATGAAATGTTGTCATTCATACTAATGGCAAATACCCCCTTTCAGTTGGTGGTTCAACACTGATGTCTCTCTAGGCTTGAGGGAGAGCTCACACATAAATTACACAAATGTCCTGGAGCAATTGGGAATACACTTTTATTTAGTCTACCTGACCAGGGACATCTTTGAACTATAGGTCACCTAACCCAAACTTTTCACTCTTGTTAGGTTGTCCTTTTCTCTTGTTTTAACCCGAAAGGGCTGAAAATATCAACATTTCAGGTATTCTGTTTGGATAATGTGCAAAACTTGTGGCTTCACTAATAAAAAAAAAATTACGAATGTATTTTTCTTAATGTGGTTAAACTATTTAAAGATTTGTATGCAAAATATTTCTGCTCAATTTGTGGTCAATGAAACTCAAAAAATTGTATTTGATAAAACACAACTATGGGTTAAAGATATTTGCTTTGGGCATCTTTTGATATTTTTAGAATCTAGCTCCATTGCCGTTAGAAATGGTGTCTCCCAGTACTGCAAAGTGCTTCCACAAGTTTAAAAAAGAATGGGCAGAAAAGGAACTGCCAACTAAATCTATTTAACATGGGTAGAAAGTTTCCATGGAAGCTCTTGGCTGCTGGTTCCCAACACAGCTCCACTGTTAGCCTGTGACCTTGCGTTTAACTTTTTTGGACTTTTGGTCTCTTTCAAAAAAGAGAAATGAACTGGTTAATACAATAAACAAGACATTTGAAACTTCAGCTACATTTTTATCTATTTGTACTGCCTTTGATTTCAACCCGTGACATGTTTGTCAGGTGATAACTATGTACCTGTGACCGCATATCATGGTATCATTTTGAACCGTTTGTGGATATTGCATTAAATCCCTATGCTTGAAACTTTTCAATAATGCATATCAAAGAAACAATGGAATGAAATACATAGTTCAAGCAATTTGTGGGACTTGGCTGCTTTTACATTATTACTCATTTTGGGGGTTATTTCAGTCTCTCCAAACTGCAGGTCGTGCGAAGAATCATGGGAATATTCTATAAATGTCTTGATATCATCTTTCGTCTCAACACTTCTGCTGCAGCCGCTTAAAGTCTCACTCCGAGAACCTTAAAATATGAATCAATCCATTAGAAGTATGAAAATATCTTCCCGGTGGCGTAACGGGGCAAACAAGGTGTGCTTTGACATCTACGTTTTGAGGCGATTGCAACAGTGCCACACATGATCATATTTGAATATGTTTCGGGGTAGTAATTAGCTGTCGATTTTGGAGGCCTTTATCAATAATGACCAGCTATAGATTTGCTTCCCGATGGAGATTTCTGACAAATTACATGTTATTTAGCATCTACACGTTAAGCTGAGTCCAATGAGATCAAGCTCGCCCTCTTGCTACACCGAGATCATCGAGATGGTACATGTATTTTACATGTACCATGTAAAATACATGTTACCATTTGCTAGAGTGTCATGCTTGGTGTCTTTGGACTCAGCTCAACGTGTAGATCACTGATCACGTTTCAATAGATTAAATAACGTGACAGTGTCATGTATTTTCGTGAGACCGGGTTGAAATATCGCTTAAGTATTCAAGTCCCCTCTTGGCAACTTCTTTAAAAGAAATCAAAAAAACACATTTGAAGTTATATTATGACAAAATAACTTAAAACTAAACTCTGTATTATGTTTTTGTATTTTTTAAATGACCAGAAATAGAGGTCCACACTTGGTCGATGAAAACCGATAGTCCCCTGTTGGTAGGGTAAACGTGTGTGTGTGTGTGTGTGTGTGTGTGTGCGTGTGCGTGCGTGCGTGTGTGATTGTGTCTGTTGTGTCTTTCTGTCTGTCTGTCTGTCTTTCTGTTTGTCCATCTGTCTGTGCCTACTACTACTTTCAACTCAATATGAAATATTTATTTCTGATATTCAGAGTAGGACACAAATAAAACTAAAGCATTTTATTACATACAGTACATCTGCAATATCTGTCATTGTGCGCTTGTATCAATCTCAACCATTCCGGTTGAATTTTAGCTGTGAGGTGGGATCTCTTTTGATAAGCATTGGCAGACCTTCTGGTTTATTTGTCTATTTTCAGTCTGCCTTTCTTGCCTTTAAATATCTAGAAATACAAGGTGTTGTGTCATTTTCATGGACACCGGCAGTCTAGTGATGGACAAAAGGATCATTATTCCAAATACAATATTATGTACCAAATGTGGAGGTGACTTTTTTATTCTTTAATTTGACGGGTGATAAAAAATGTAATAGGAGTAGTGATGTAATTGTAGGATTACGAATTAAGCCCACACGAATACATTTTTTATTTTAAAGTATTATTATAATGTCATTCTCTGAATATTATAATTGCTTAAGCAGGCAATGACACTCAAGCAATGCATGCATTTAAAACAAAGGAGAGGCGTGTACATGTAAAGCCATACTGAGTTAATATAGTCCTCACCACTAGATGGAAACAACGTACCCCTTCGACCCGAATTATACACACACGGAAGTGGTATCAAATGTGGACCTTCAGGATCTCCGTAGAACAATTTTTGTCGACTGGTGTTTTGATAAATGTATGTTTTGTATGTTGAAGTTAAACAATTCAAGGTAAGCCGTCCACGCGTTATTTAATCTATTGATGGTATCGATCTAGACACTGGTTTCACACGGGTTCGAAGCGAGGAGGTGTTGGTTCTAGTTCAGGTTTGGACAGCAGCAAGCTAACATCTTACCGGTGGGCTAACCACACTGGTGGGGCTGATAATCAACTAAAACCAGATCTCTGGAGAGCGGAATCCAGCCTGCTTTGGACAGCTGACACTATGTTATGCGCGGTTTTTGAATGGCAATATCTCGACTCGAAACTATGCATTTAGAGTGAGTTACTATACTGGTGAAATTACATAGTAACCATGTGTATTATGTATATAGGTCATTTGTTTATACATTTTAAAACTCACCGTGTGTTCTTCTTACTGTAACGTTAGACGAGACCCTGTACATCCCTCACACATGACCCACTGAGAAGCTATATCCAGAGCCATAACTCTGCAGGAGAAACTTGGGGTAAGGGTATTGTCTGCTGCGAGTTTGTTTGCCTTCCTTATACATAGTTTGGCTCAATGCATGTGTTGTTAATTGTCCCTGTTTTAATGGACGTCTTGTTCTTCTAGCTTTCACAAAGTGTGACCCATGCTTTCTGATGAGCTCGACTCCAAACCCGAGGTAAACTCGACGTTACTTTATTAACGTCACAACGATTACTTTTCGCGAGAATCCGTTGAATCCCTCTATGAGCTTTTAAGTACTGTGTAAGTTGTTCTGTAGCTATGAATAATTGGATCCTAGTTCTGATCTGACCCCATTGTTGATCTAAATATAAGCTCCATCCCACATTGTATAGACTCTATAAGTTCATTGTCTATGGAGGAGGTATAGTAGCCTCATTGGTATTCTGCTGTCGGTTTCTTCTCGAGCTTTGCTAGATAAATATAACTCCTGCCACGGATCACAATAATTTACCATAATGTTCTCTGTGGTCTGAACAAATCCTTCAGACCTTTCTGCAGTCGTTTCTGCTCTCTCTTAAGATGTGTGTTTTTCCCATCTCTTTGATCAGCTGCTGGTGCAGTTTGTACAGAACGCGTCCATCCCACTGGTCCAAGGTCTGGAGGACTCAGAATCCAAGCACTGCCTTTCCCTGTTGGCGCCCACTGAGGTCTCTCTGTGTGGCCCACTGGAGCTCACAGGTCAGCAGCCGGTCGTCTCCTCGGGCTAAAGCGCCGCGCTTTAGTCGACTGCTGCTGCTGCTGTTGTCCTGTAGTGCAGGTTCAGCATTCATTTGCTGTATAACTCGACTAAACGTTAAGGCTGCAATGTGCAAGAGTTGCTGTTTCCGTGCCGGCTTCAGTCAAAATTTGGAAGAAGAAAAAGAAAAAAAAAGTGCTCCTCTCATCATCCCCTCCCTCTGAGAGAGAGAGAGAGAGAGAGAGAGAGAGAGAGAGAGAGAGAGAGAGAGAGAGAGAGAGAGAGAGAGAGAGAGAGAGAGAGAGAGAGAGAGAGAGAGAGAGAGAGAGAGAGAGAGAGAGAGAGAGAGAGAGAGAGAGAGAGAGAGAGAGAGAGGCTGAGATTCCTCTATGCTGCTGCAGAGTCTGAGCAATTAACCTAAATCCCCGTAGTTATGTGAGCGTCTACGTGACAGAATGTACTTTAGAGCACATCTCAAACCAATACATTAGCATATTGTGCCACTAACTTTGACGTGCTTCTTTGATGTGATTAAGAGGTTGTTTTCACAATGTTTACTTTTAATTAACACTTGAGTCGTACAAATCTCCTAATTGTGCGACACACGCGGCGGTGTGTTTTAGAAAACTGCACATCGATAAAGTTTGACTCCCTCGACTTGTTGTTGCAGATGGCCGCCTCAGCCACGAACACGTGCGGTCCCCCACGCTGTCCGACTTCGGGGCCGCGTCGGGGCAGGGTCCCCTGGGGGTCCATAGTCCCTTGGGGGTCCGGTCCCACGGCTCCCAGAGTCCCCCTCCCATCCTGCACGAGCTCCAGCAGTCGGACACCCCGTCCTACGTGCTGCTGAACCTCGCTAAAGGTTAGGGCACAGCCGACCGCGCCCGCCAAACATCCCCCTTCAGCTGACAGCGTCAGAGGCTGGGGGGGGGGTTTGAGGTGCAAGACGAGAAGGAGCAGGCTGGGGTTAGGCGACCTTCTCGGTGACTGGCTCAAGCGCACGCACACACACCTCTCTACCACAACGGGTGGGCGGCATGTATCTCAGGAGGAAGAGCGGGGTTGGCTGGTAACTGCAAGGTTGCTAGTTCGATCCCCGGCTTGAGTGTCAAGGTGTGCCTGAGCAAGGCGCCTAACCCTAACTGCTCCTGACGCGCAGGCTGTCGCCCTGTGTGTCTGATGCCGCCGTCGGTGTGCGAATGTGTGAATGAATGGGTGAATGAATGGGTGAATGCTAGGGCAATATTGTAAAGTGCTTTGGGTGGCCTCTGGTTACAAAAAAGCGTCATATAAATTACGGCTGAGCGATTTGGGGTAATAATCTAATTGCGATTATTTTGACCAATATTGCGATGGCGATTTAATGTGCGATTTTTATAATTTATTAAGTTCCTCATGTTGTGTATTATTCACTAAAAAAGTTCAACATAAAAACTGCTCTTTCCTTTAAGCCAGGCCGATTCATTTATATTATAAACTTCTTTATTTAACTATTGAATTGTAAAATAAAAAAAAATGAATCGTACTGATTTCCAGTCAGTAATGGCAACAAATCAATTTTTTTTTTTTTATTCGCAGCCTTTGCGATTTGCATACCGCGTTCTATTACATCGCGATGTCGATTTGAATTCGATGAACCGTTCAGCCCTAATAGAGACGCAGTCCGTTCATCCAGTGGCCTCTAGAACCGTGCTCTGGTTCCAAGGCTTGACACTGATCTCGCTCCCTCCCTCCCTCCCTCCCTCCCTCCCCCCCACCCAGGCCTCTCGGCCTCCTCCGAGCCGCTCATCTTCTCGGCGGACGGGGCGGGCGAGGAGGACGACGAGGGCGTGTCGTCGGGGGACTACGGCATCGACGGCAGCGCCCCCTGGTACCTGCGGGTGCAGGAGCTGGCCCACGACAGCCTGATCGCCGCCACGCGCGCCCAGCTGGCCCGGGACGCCAAGGCCAGCCAGGAGGCCAGGGCCGCCGACGTCTTTCACAGTGAGGACCTTTTGGCCCTTATCTCCTCCGCAGTTTTCCATCGTCACACCCTCTCCCACGTAGTTTTCTATAGAGGGTGGTGTAAGGTTCCCACGGTCCCACCTCCCCAACCTCCCCCTCATCATTTTCTACAGAGGGCAATATTAGGGTCACCTCCTCCCCCTGAAAGATTTCTAGAGATGGCGATATTGGGGTCCCACCCTCTCCCTGGTCGTTTTCTAGAGAGTCTGATATTGGGGTCCAACCCTCCTCCTCATAGTATTCTAGAGAAGGCGATATCGGGGTCCGACCGTCTACCTCGTAGTTTTCTAGAGAGGGCGCTATAACGGTCCCGCCTTCCGCCTGATGGTTTTCTGGAGAAGGCATTATTAAGGTCCCACCCTCTCCCTCGTAGTTTTCTCGAGAAGGTGACGTCCGCGTCCCACCCTCCCCCTCTTGGTCTTCTAGTGGGCGGGTGGGCCATAGTTGGTGTGTCTTTCAGTGAAATTAGGTTTCCTTAACAGTAATGGCTCCTCGTTATCTGGGGTCGGGTCGGGGGGGCAGCAGCTCAAGTAGGGGGCCCCAGACTTCCCTTTTCCCGGGCCACATTGTTCCCCTACCGGTAATGCCCTTAACGGTAATGTTCTCCCACCTCGTTTCCTAGAGGTTTCAATGCCCGAACGTTTTCTAGAGTGGTTGATGCCAGTGTGCCCAAAGCATTAATACTATGCCAGTTTCTCTGTGTTTAATACCCCAGAATCCTGTACTTAGTATGTCATTGTTAAAAAGATGCATTGGTTTCACATCATTGAAGGACATTTGTTTTAACAAGGAAAAAATCTTGAAAGCGTAATTTGACGCGAGTCATTGAGAATCTATTAACGTTAATATTCTGAAGTTAATATTTTACCTTTTTAATTCACTTCAAAGCGGCTGTGTGGTTTCATCCGTCATCCAACTGCAATATAGGACCACTTCAACTAATTGGGATATTAGGGTCCCTCTCTATCCCTTTGAGTTTTCTAGAGAGGGTTATATAAGGTTCACCACTCATTGTTTTCTAGAGGGGGCGATGTAAGGGTCAAACCCTCCTTATAGTCTTCTAGAGAAGGCGGTTTTAGTGTGTCTTTAACTGAAATGAGGTCTCCTTAAAAGTAATGCCTTTAATCGTAATGATCTCCCACATAGTTTCCTAGAGGTGGTGATATTTAAGGGAAATGAGTTGTCTTTCCAATCCCCCAACGTTTTCCAGAGAGATTGATGCCAGTGTGCCCCGAGCGCTAATACTAAGTGAGTTTCTTTGTGTTTCATACCCCAGAGTCCTGGAGTAAGTACGTCATTGTTAAAAAGATGTATTGGTTTCATATCAGTGAAGGACATCGGTTTGAACAAAGAAAAATCATGCAAGTAGCGAAATGGGATGCGCATCACTGAGAATTTATTAACGTTAATATTATGAAGCTATTATCTCACCTCGGATCCACGTGCGTCTTCATCCGTCAGCCAACTGCAACATCGGACCACTCCGGCCTCCGCATAAACGCTGGAACAAAGTTTGTCACGTCTCAGCCCGACCCTCAGTGAGTCCCACTGTGTCGGGTTACAATCTGAAAAGAGCCATAATTGCCCTCCCATTATACTTCATTAGGTTATGCACGGTCCATTTAGCCGCGGGGTGGGGGGTCGCTCGGAGACACATTAACGCCGGAGCTCGTGCCCCTCTCGTCGCACGGAGGAGGCCGACCAAATGCCTTGGCGGCGGGGGGTCCGGGCCAGGTTAAAGCGGGGGACTGATTGCATTCAAATGCGTTATGAGTGTGAGTCACACCCCCCCGGTTCATAGCCGAGCCATCAGACCGGACCCAAGGCCGCTGATTAACCTCCACGCCGCCACAAGGGCCTGCTCCACTCCTCGCCCCTAACACCCGTTCTCTCCGCCTCTCCCCCTCTTCCCCCCCCTCTCTCATTTTCCTCCCTCTCACTCTCCATCTCGTTTTCTCTCTCTCGTCCTCCGGCGTCTTTTTTTTCGTGCGTTCCATCGCTCTATAATTTCTTCCCTTGTTTCCTCTCTCGTTCTCTCCCTATCCCCCCCCCCTCTTTCTCTCTTCCTCTCGTTCTCCCTCCCTCTCTCTCACTTCCCTTCTCACTCCCTCTCCCCCCCCCGTCTGCCCATCTTTCCTCTGTTGCCTAGGCGACCACGCGCACAGCTTCGCGTCGGACGAGGATCAGCGGGAGGCGACGTCGCCCCGCCCCCCGCGCCCGTCGCTCTCCAAGCAGATGCTGCGCTGCTCGTTCGAGGGCTGCTGCCGCACCTTCACCTGGCCCGCGCACCTCAAGTACCACCTCAAGACCCACAGGTGAGGGGCCGCACGTCGGGGGGGGGGGGGGGGTTCAGAGTAGGGCAGCTCAATTATGGTAATTATCATAATTACGATTATTTTGAAATCGGGAATATAAAAAAAAAAAGAATATACAGAAAAGGTACAAATAAAAAAAGGTTTGAAAGTAATGTGCAAATATGAATCCAGCTCTTCTATAAAACACACAAAAAAAAAAATATATATATATATATATATATATATATAAAAAAAAAAAAAACGTTTGAACTCCATTATATTCGTTTGGAGATTGTTCAACCCATAAATCGAAATTGTGTTTTAAAGTTTAATGAATTGCACAGCCCTACTTCAGAGTTCTCCTAGTCTCTGCATAGCCTCCCCCCCCCCCACACCCCTCTTACACAGTTATTGTATGTTGTCCGTCCTGGCACTTAATATACGCTCTTATTTTATGTTGTACGTCCTGACACTTAAAAAAAAAGTACTTAGCATTGTGTAGCATCTTATCCTAGCTATCTCTGTTGTGTACGGGGACAGGGTTAACCTAGCGATTGTGAGTGATTGACACTTGTGTCTTTGAACATCCTTACTGTACGCACAGCGTATATATTGTTTTTCTGACAAATGTACTTATTGTAAGCTTTGGATAAAAAGCGTCTGCTAAATGCGCTAAATGGAAGTTCCTCGTCGCCACCAAGGGTTCCATTGTTACCCGTGATCCCGTGCTGTGAAGCGTGTGTCTTTCCTCTCCCTCTTTATACCGGCTCTCCTCTCTGTACGCAAAGGCTCAGAGGCCCGTATGGAAGTGTGCTTTAAAAAAAAAAAAAACGTCTTATCTTTTCATTAAAATTACTGTGTCGCATCAAATTAAATCGAGAGTGACACGGCTATTTGGAAAGCCATGTTTTATGAAATTGTTTCAGGATTGCTCTTGCAAACCTTCCTGCTTCGGGTTTTCCTGATGTCAGTGTTGATTTTTACAGACGTCGTCGTGATCTTCTGTTAATGCCGCCGAAACGGCAGTATTAACACTTTTCCTGAATAGCTCGAGGTGGGGTAGGTGTTAGCGTACGGATCTGCAGTGTGATGTTGAAAGGAGCTTTGGTATGGATCAGCATTAGGCCTCACCTCGATGCCATTGAAACCCAGGAACAAATGAAACAAGCGCTGTGCCTGAAGTGTTGCACTTGTTCACTCCTTCCCTAATCCCCTAAAAGTGTAACTATCGCACATTATTTAGGTAGCACAGTACCGGCGGTGAGTAAGGGTAATTCTGACACTAATTATGCGCCTTTGTCAGTGTGATGCGTCTTGAGGGCACTAACAAGCTGCCGCGAGTTGGAACCCGATTAAAATAAAAACTGCTCTGCGTCACTGCGATTAAAGTGCAGCTCAGGAGTACACCTCTTCCACGGCAATGTGGGTCTGAAGTACTGCCCTATAGTACTATGGTGGTGTAACCTCCTTCGTGCGCTCATCGTTCAAACGGCACTACACTTAAAACTGCGAAAAACACTTCAATCACCTAAACACTGCGCTACACAGAGCGAACGCGTGACTAACTTCAGACGCAGGGGTTTGGTCAAGGGCTGGATAGGGTTCCACTTCGACTCAACGCGAGTGGGTTCACGGACCCGTTACGTCCTTGCGGACCCCCAAGATACCGCCTCCCCAAAAAAAAAAAAGTTATGCGCCTCCCAAAAAATGTGTACCCTTGCGTCAAGGCTAACGCAGCAGCAAGGGGTGAGAAAGGTCCACTCACTAAAACCCGACGTGGAACCGAAACAGGTTCCCGACTGCGCCGAAGCGTCTGCTCGGTCCTTGCGTTGCGTCGTCGTGGAACCATAATCATTAATCATCCCTTGGTTTCGGACGCAGGGGGGGGTCCACAAGGTCCCACCATGACTGGGGGGGTGGGGGGGGTTGGCGTGGTGTTCATTGGCGCTTTTGTGGTCCCCCCCCCCCCCCGGCCAGGAACGACCGGACGTTCCGGTGCGGCGCGGAGGGCTGTGGGAAGAGCTTCTACGTGCTGCAGCGGCTGCAGGTCCACCAGCGCACCCACAGCGGGGACAAGCCCTTCATCTGCAAGGACTGCGGCAAGAAGTTCAGCACGGCCGGCAACCTGAAGAACCACCGCCGCACGCACACCGGTAGGGGCACGCACTGATTATGTCACGATGTTCAGGAGAATAACGGTAGAAACAGGGTGAGGGTGATGTCACGATGTTCAGGAGAATAACGGTAGAAACAGGGTGAGGGTGATGTCATGATGTTTAGGAGAATAACGGCAGAAACAGGGTGAGGGTGATGTCATGATGTTTAGGAGAATAACGGTAGAAACAGGGTGAGGGTGATGTCATGATGTTTAGGAGAATAACGGTAGAAACAGGGTGAGGGTGATGTCATGATGTTTAGGAGAATAACGGCAGAAACAGGGTGAGGGTGAGGTCATGATGTTTATTAGAATTATAGTAGGAACACGTTGATGATTATATGATATTTATAAGAATTATAGTGGGAACACATTGAAGATGAGGTCGTGATGTTTATAAGAATTATAGTATGAAAACATTGATTATATGATGTTTATAAGAATTATAGTGGGAACACATTGAAGATGATGTCATGATGTTTATTAGAATTATAGTGGGAACACATTGAAGATGATGTCATGATGTTTATAAGAATTATCGTAGGAACACCTTGATGATTATATGATGTTTATAAGAATTATAGTGGGAACACATTGAAGATGATATCATGATGTTTATGAGAATTATAGTAGGAACACCGTGATGATGTTTAGAAGACTCATAGTGGGAACGCTCCAGATGATGATGTGATGGTGAGGCTGTTTAAGAGGATGATTGTAAGGACACATTGATCATGAGGTCATATGACTTCACAATGATGCTCATAGATATCGACAAGAGTACAACACAATAATGATCGTGTTGACAGTTATACATTTTAATTGTTGATGACGATGCATTATATGAATAATAGAACGATTATAATAAGGATCTGATCATGATAATAATAATAATGATGATAATTCATATCACGGAACAATCGAACGATTTGATGTTTCTGTCACACACGGGCTACATCGCCTGCCTCTCTCGGGCCATCCCATAATACTCCACGTAGGGTGAAAGTGATGTCTACTACACCCCTGATTTCACAGGCGATGATCTTACCGCTGCGTTCCGTGTCCCAATGAGCCTTTCATCATTGTTTTTAGGACCCCCTCCTCCGTCGTATAGTGGACACAATCCCACCGCAGTCGGAGCGGTTCAGCCAAGTGGCTCCTCTCCAGAGCTTTAGAACGCTTCTTTATCGGGTTCCAGGCAGATGTAACGGGGCCGGGCTGGGCCGCGCGCGTCGGTCGGGCGGCCATTAAAACTATAAAAGTTGTTTGTGCAAGCGGTGCAACTCTGCCTAAATCAGCACATTCCCTCCCCAAAAGACACCTCCCACGTTCATGTAAATGTTGGGATCTGGTGGGGGGGGGGGGGGGTGGTGTTGAAGGAAGGGAAAGCAAACAAACGTGTGTGTGTGTGTGTCTCTCTTCTTTTGTGTGTGCGTGTGTGAATGTGTGTCTCTCTGCGTGTGTTTTTCTCTCTGCGTGTGTGTGTGTGTGTCTCTCTGCACGTGTGTGTGTGTGCTTGTGGCTGTTTGTGCGTGTCTCTGTCTGTGTCTGTGTTTGTGTCTCTTTGTGTGTGTGTGTGTGTGTGTGTGTGTGTGTGTGTGTGTGTGTGTGTGTGTGTGTGTGTGTGTGTGTGTGTGTGTGTGTGTGTGTGTGTGTGTGTGTGTGTGTGTGTGTGTGTGTGTGTGTGTGTGTGTGTGTGTGTGTTCCTGGTGGGCGGCGGGCTGTCAGGGGAGAAGCCGTTCCTGTGTGAAGCAGATGGCTGCGGGCGGTCCTTCGCCGAGTACTCCAGCCTCCGGAAGCATATGCTCGTGCACTCAGGTGAGCGACGTCCGGGGCGCCACCAACCCAAACACTCAGACGGCCTCCTCGTTACCACGCCGTCCAGCCCTCATCGTGTGTGTGTGTGTGTGCACCAGGTGAGAAGCCCCATCAGTGTGGGATCTGTGGGAAGATGTTCTCCCAGTCGGGGAGCCGGAACGTCCACATGCGGAAGAGACACGGCGAAGAAGGGCCCCCCTGTGAAGGAACGGAAACAGGTCTGCCTCCCCCCCCTCAGTCTCTCTCTCACCCCCCCCCCCCCCCCTCCGTGTTGAGTCGTCTCTCTCTCCCGATCTCTTCCTCAGCTTCTGCCTCTCACTCTTTGCTCTCCCTCCCTCCATCTCTCCCTTCCCTCCCCATCTCTCTTTCTCACTATCTAGCTCTCTCCCTCCCTTCCTCCCCCGTTTCTCTCTCGCCGTATCCTCCCACCCCATTTCTCTCTCTCTCTCTCTCTCTCTCTCTCTCTCTCTCTCTCTCTCTCTCTCTCTCTCTCTCTCTCTCTCTCTCTCTCTCTCTCTCTCTCTCTCTCTCTCTCTCTCTCTCTCTCTCTCTCTCTCTCTCTCTCTCTCTCTCTCTCTCTCTCTCTCTCTACCCTCCCACCCTCTGTCTCTCTCCCTCCCTCATGGCTTCTCCCCTGCCATTGCTTTCTGTTATCTAGTTATCTATCCTCTTCTCTGTTCAGAGGATTAATTAGGAGGCAAACAGGATTCATAGGGCTCACACATACACGTGTAGATACGGCACTTTTGATTGGTATTGCTTGGACTCTACACATGTGAAATCAGAGATTCAGAGACAAAAGTTTTTTGTGGAATAACTCGCACACAATATGTGCTAACCTCAATCTTCTAATGTAATATTTTTTTTATTTGACACGGTGATGTTATACACAGACTGCGCCAAAAATGAAATCAATTTCATTTTGAAGTTTTACAATAATTGGAACGATTCCACAACCTCTCCAGCTGTAAAGTAAACAAACCAAGCCTTCAGGCTAGTTCATTATCCAAGGATCAAATCACACTTTCCATCAGGCTTCACACGGCGAAGCATCAAACAAACCTAATCCACACCTTTCGCCTGCTATCTTTAACCTGCCGATCGCCTGTTCTCTATCTCGCCACATCTGTGCTCGTTCCTTCTAATGGTGAAGGTCACATCCGAGTCTCAACCCTCGGCTGCTCCCGTTCCTTTTACGATTCGCACTTTGGTGGTTCAGAAGTGTTCCTCTGCCACCCGAGTGACCTTTCCCGCCTGCGCTCGCAGGAAGCTACAAATGTAGGAAGGGTGTACCTCTTGACGGCTCCGTCTGCTACGGCGAGGGACATAATCGAGCCGTGTGTGTGCGTGTGCGCGTGCGTGTGTTCGACAGGCGAGGCGCTGACCCACAGTAGCCTGCTGGAGGCTGACAGCGAGACCAGCAACGGCATGGTCACCATGACGACGGCGACGCCGGGGAACCTCCATCACCACGCCATGCTGAGAGCTCAAGGTATCTAGGCGGGGGGGGGGGTTGTGCGCACCTTACTCGTGTCTGGTAGCGTAGACCGTAGTGCACCTAAGCCGTGATATAACGCAGTCTTTCATGACGGTGTTATTCCTGGGAGCGAGTCAAAACTCTGTCCTTTCTTAAGGGTTATGATTTTTTCCCCGTCCCGTCTTTAAAAGTTATTAAAAGGAAGAAGTAGAAATAAAATAAAAACCTCCTCCTTCTCCTGCCGGATGGCTTGGCTGTGACCGTTGCAGTGATTGCCTCCACTGATGGACCCCTCAGAGGTCGTTCCTGGCTGTCGACGGTCCACTGCGTGCCGCCAGCCCGAGTGTATATTTGTCCGGTTCCCCGCTCTGCTGTTTGCTTCTGCTCCGCCGTAAATCCTGAGATCCTTCACTTGGTCGTTTTATAGGCAATTTTTATGGCGCGATTGCCGCTCTAAGATTCACGCACCGGAAAATTGGGGATCAGATGGTGACCGTGTCATCATATCTGAATACGCGGCATCACAGCAGGTGTACTGCTGTGATGGATCCATAGACCTGTTGTATTAATACATTTATTTGCATAATACCGGGGATTACCTTGGGGGAGAGGACACACACACAGACACAGACACTTATTCCATCCCCCTTCTCTTCCAGGCTCCGCAGACTCCGTGGTGGTTCTGACCCAACCACATGACTTGGTGACCATGACAACGGCGGGGCATCCATACCCCGAAGATGTGGTCGCGTTGCTATAGATAGTGGGGACGGGCTCTTTCTTCGTTATTTTTCTATCCTCGAGAATTCCCCTAACGGTTTACCGCCCACTTGTCTTTGCAAACAGGACTGGACTAAATGAATAAATCTATATTTTTTGTAAATATGCTAAATAACTCATGGCTGTAGATATTTGTAACTCACCTGACCTGGTGGTGTTTTTTTGGTTGTTGTTTTTTGGTGCAAAGGAAGAAGTGTGAATGCAAGAAGTTTATACAACCGATTTTTCCTCAAGTTCAGATTTTTGTTTTTCTTCAAAGACTCCCCAAAGATAGACTGGACACGGATGTAGTAGCCATGACTGCTCTTTATGAGGACTCTGTCGTGCTCGTTGGACATTTTCAGTACACAGAGGTCCACTGAACCAATGTTTTTTATTTTTTACAACAACAACTTTAAATGACCCCAGCATCATTGCTCCGGAACGACTTTCAATAAAGGGGTATCTGTTGCAAAAGAATGGCACCCGTTTAAAAACCAACCTCTATATGCCAAGCTCCGACGTGACATTTCAGAAAAGGTGACGAGATTATCTGGTGGAAATGAATTACGTTTTGCTCTTTGAAAGGAATATCTGATTCAATACCGTTTTCAGATTGCATCTGCCCTCAGACAACGTTTAGTCGCTTTAGCGGGTGAAACAAATGGAATCAGTGCTTTTTCTAATTTACATAATGATAAAAGTGTGTCGCCAGACACTTCCGATTTCTTTCTCCACTCTTTAACTTAAATACAATGCTACAAACTAAAAAAGACACACATTATGGTAATCACCATCGGATTCTAGCATGGAAAAACATGTAAAAAAAAAGACTAGCTCAGATTCCTTTGGCAGTAGAGCGGGACAAAGGGGAGGGGGGGGGGGAGGAGGGGGGGGGGGGGGTCTCGTGGACAGCGGCGTGTACGGTGTGAGGCAGGGGGGGGAGCCCATCACATGCGGGGCAACAGGTCCTGCATTTACCGCTCGATATGTTAACGCACACGAGTCATTTCTGGTAAAAGCCATTAAGGAACACTCTGGAGGTTGGTAACGCCACTTAGGAAATAAAATGAAGCAAAGCACAGACGTCTGGACAGTCGACCACCACCACTCGTACTCCTGTACATTAGTTACCAAACACCACCGCCGGCTCAAGAGGCTGGGGGTGGGCGGTGGGGGGGGGGGGGGGGGGGGGGAGTGGGAGGTAGGGGGTGGGGAGAGGAGAGGCTCTCTCACACACACACACACACACACACACCTCAGCGTATCTTCAGGTTGTAGAAGTGGTCCAACATGGCGCCCAGAGACCAGCTGGCCTCAGCGTGGTTAACCTTCTTGGTCAGCTAGGAGGGGAGGGAGGGAGGGGGGGAGACGGGGGAGGGATGCAAACAGAGACCAAATCACACATTTGCCTTTTTCTATCTACTGTAATAAAACAATAGAGGTGACGTGATTTGTTTGTGTTTTGGTGTCATTCTTTTCTCTCGCAGACGGTTTGTTACTATATCTCTTAACAAACCATCCACGAGGACTACAAGGTGCAAAAAAGAAACCTATGTTTGTGTAACAATAGGCCTTTTTTATTATTTATTTTTTTTTACACACAAACCATAACCTGCTCGAGCTGAGCGAGCGAGCCTGGCCACATTTCATTGTTCGCTCTCTCTCTCTCTCATTAAGGCTGTATTAAACCCCCTCGCCCGCCCTGGCTCTTACAAGAGCCGTAATGGAGGCTGCAAATGGAAGGCACTCACGCCTTAATCCCCCCCATTCAACGACCGAGGTACACAGTGCAAGCGCAAAATGATTCAGAGTGCGCCCGGCATTGATTTTCCAAACCCAGATCTTTGTCCTTGTTTACAGTGCGCAGAGTTAACCGCGGTCGGCCTCACCTGTAGCACGGTGCTCTCCTTGAAGCCGAAGCCCTCCTTCAGCAGGCAGGTGATGTAGGTCAGGTCCAGGCACAGGAAGGGCCTGGCCACGCCCGGTCCCCCCTCAGCCATCTTGTTGCACACTGAGAAAGAAAAAAAAAACACCTTTGAGGGCCGTGTTCCTTGTTAGCCGAGCTAATAGGTGCATATCTGCATGCAGCTGTGGGGAATGAGGCCGGGGGGGGAGGAGGGGGGCCGAGGGGGGGGGTAGTGGTGTGTGGGATGGGATGGGGGGGGGGGGGGGGGGGGGGGGGGCGGCCCGATTGAGATGCAGGGCAGCGTCTCTGGAGCAGCTGCGGAGAGCAGGCCGTGTAATAAGGTGTCGACCGGGGGGCGTTCCACTCACCCTCCTTAGAGCGCTTCTTGAAGTCTCTGACCTCCAGCGTGCCCCCACGAACACCGTCTGTGGGGGAGGGGGGGGGAGAGAGAGGGGAGAGAGGGAGAGGGAAGGAAGGAAGGAAGGAAGGAAAGAGGCAATAGAGGGAGAGGGATGGGAGGAAGAGAGGCAATAGAGGGAGAGAATGGGAGAGAGAATTGGAGGGAGAGGGAATAGATGGATGGGGGGGAGGGGGGAATGGAGGGAAGGCAGGACGAAGAGAGGCAATGGAGGGATTGTGAGGGAGGGGGGGGGGTGGGGGAAGAGGGAGGGGAGATGAAGAGATGGCAGGGAGGAGGGGAATGAGCGGGAAGAGAATGAGGAGAGAGGCGGGGGAAGAGCAAAGGGAGCGTCGGTGAGAACGGGGGGGGGGGGTCCAGCGACTCAGCCCGACCGCTGCCCCCTTTATCATAATGAGAGGCGCGGCCGTCGCGTGTGCGGATTTCCATAATTCCAAGAATAGCTCTGTGGCCTATCGGCCGCCAGCGCGAGAGCGGCCGTTTCTCTAATAACTACACACACCTATATCTTTCCAACCCCCCCCTCCGCCCACCACCACCACCCCCCCCCCACCCGCCGCCCTACACCCGTGTGAGACGGGGGTCTTGTGACTCACACATCTCCCGTCTCGATTTAGAAGCGAGCGCCGCAGCACCCTGCTGGGTGGCTGTAATTACGTAAGGCTCCGCACGTGCGTGCGTGTGTGCGTGTGAGTACTCTCACGGTTTGCGCAGGCGTGCGTGCGCGCCGCACACCCACACACACACAGCACCACTCACCGATGAGGCCGGCGTCCACGGCGCGGTCGAAGTAGTAGGAGAAGGCGTAGAAGGCGGTGCCGTCGCCGAGCTCCGGGGGCTGGTGGACCACCCCCTGCACCACCTTCAGCACCTCCTTATGGCACGGCCGGTAGCCCGCGTTGCCTGGGAAACACAAGCGTGTATTTATATATATATGTGTTTATATATATATATATATATATATTTATATGCACATGGGTTGTGCAGTCCATGTTGAACGATTGACTGTCGAGGGATTCGTCCATCGCTCTGGACCCTAGGGACTCCCAGTGGATTCAGATTAGTGGTCTTCAAGGAGCCCGTTGGTGGGGGGGGGCTTAGGGGGGCTTACTTTGCTCAAGGGCGCCTTTGTACGACAGGCAGCGGGCGTTGGGGATCGAACCTTGAACCTTTGGCCCGGGAGTCTGACGCACCCGCCGCTACTCTGCCCACTCTAGTCTACGCTCCAATTATGTTCATTTTGATACAATTTAGTAAATCATTATACAATTTAAAAAGTAATGTGTTCATGAGTGGAATCATAAATAAAACTGTCCTTGGAAAGCCAGAAAACAAAAAAATCTTGTAAAAAAATTAAAAGAAAAAAATGATTCCATCATAGCTCGCGGCCCTCTCACCGTCTTGGGCCCCTCGGAGGTGGTAAGTGAGCCCCCCGAATCTCCACTGGTCGCTGAACCGGTTGGGCAGACAGGCGCTGGTGAAGACCCTCCACTCCAGCCCTGCAGGGAGCGCCACACCCGGGGGTACGAGGAGAGGATTGAGAGGGTCAGTCCGTGATTAAACGACCGCCACTCTTGCCCGTGGGACACTCACTCCAGGTTTTCAATCAAAGTCCCAAATTCGCCTTGAGCATTTGGTCTATTTCTTTCCACCAGGCAGAGTGGGATAATCGACTAGCTGTTCAATCGTTTTTAGTACGCATGCCTGCATTTATTTAACCGGCCAGATGGTCAACCTCATCCGCTATCGGCTGCTGGCAGGTGTTCATTATGGGCCCTTGTGGTTCATTTGTTTCTCCCCCCCCCCACCCCCCTCATTCAACCCTCGGATTAATGTGTTAACATAACAGCTACACTTACGAATCCACATTTGTCCCTCCCTCCCTCCACCTCCTCTCCGCCTCCTCCCTCCCCCTCCTCCCTCATCAACAAAACAACAACAACAACAACCACCCCAGCGCCCGCTCCGCCCTGAAGGTGTCGAGGGCGGACATTTTGCACGTGTACCTTCAGCCCCCAGGGCCCCCAGCGTCGCCAGTCGTCCCGCCATCAGTCCGTTCCCCAGGTAACTGCGGGGCGGGGGGTCAGAGAGAATTCATCACATGGTGCTTACAGAACAAGGCTGTGTGGGCGCCCAGGGACCGCCCTATAGCTGGCGGGCCCCCCCCCCCGCCCCCCCTTCCGAGAAGTAGGCCAAACGAGCGCCAGATCCGGAGCTACGCTTCCAGCGTCCGCGTTCTGGGTGAACACACACAAGGCGATTTTTCGCAGGGTGAAAATTTGATGTTTCAAAAGAGCAGGACAATTTGGAAACTATTGGGGCTTTTTCTTCTCCTTTTTTTTTTGGGTTTGTTGCTGAAACTAGTGCAGGGAACTGGGTCAGTTGGCTCCGAATAGAGTCTGTTTTCAAATCGTACGTGTGCTCCAAGTGGTTGGCTGGGAAGAGAGAGAGATGGTGCTCATGTCTCGGCCACACACGGCCGTCTGTTTTAATCAGGGACTGGGGGACGAACGGTTGCACGTCAACAGCGCCTCAAGTATGGCATTTAGTCTTTAGTGAAGCTGTGAATCGGGACAGAGAGCCGGAGAACGGGAAAACAACATGTCTCGAGAGTGCGGCTTTTTTTACAGGCAATCCACCAGCAGAACATACCTGTGACTGTACAGCTGGTGTGACGAGTTGAACACCTCGAATTGGGCGACATAGTCCACACCGGGGGAGCTTTCAATGGTCTTCTAAACACACAGAGCGGGAGAACATCTGCCCATCAATGGACTTCAAATCAACACCAAGCTTAAAATAAACGTGTTATTATGCACACAATATGCCAAGTGCCTACCCGGAGATTTGGCAGGAAGGTGATCTGAGTGGATCCTCCCCCAAGATCCAGGATTCCCACGGTGTTCTGAGTGTTTGCGTACAGGTGACCTAGAAAAAGATCTACTCTTTACTGTGTCCCTATGCATGAGGGGGGGGGGGGGTGGGGGTCTGGCGTCTAGCTAGAGACGCGCTCTGATCTTATGGTGATACGGTACCTGCGCTGTTTGAACTAGGTTTGAAAGGAAGGAGAAATATAGGGAGAAACCGTAGACAGGCGGCACTGTATCTATTAGTCATTTCAGTGGTTTTTACGAGGATGCCAGAATTCACAATATGGTGGCACTAACTTTGATGTCGCGCGGGATAGGAAGAATTATCTTTATAGGCATGCACAGGTATTGATCGTGTAATTTATCTCGTCTCCTTTATGTTGTTTGGGGCGATAAAAAATTATCTGTACTGGCAGGTGCCCAAGAGTGGGAACTGAGCGGAATCAGAAAGTCAGAAAAAATCAATTGGTGTCTGTGCATCTGCAATTGTAATAGATCAGCTAGACGTGGACCTTGCCAACGGCCTTGCCAACGGTTATATTTTATGCTGTATTTATACAAGGTATAAAAAGCAAGGCACAATATAAACTCTCGCGATTGAGTGATACATACATTGTATGTCCTATCATAATGTTCAAACAGGCGAGATGAAACATTTGGGCCCCGTCTCCGTTTGGAAGTATAGCCGACGGAAAGACCAGTCAAACCAGTCTGGTTTGTTGTATATTATAAGAACACACATCATTTGTTATTGGCTGTGTGATAAATGTGATTAATTGAGGTAACATCAATCGATTAAAAGATTCATAGTTGCGATCTATTGCTATCCGTGATGCCAACACTAAAAATACGAATACTTCGCCAACGTCTCTTCTATACGTGTCTTTTCGTTTTATGATTTGGTCCTCCTTGACTGCCAAAATGTTTACTAATTTGTTTTGTTTGATTATCTTTTAATCAGCATGTTCATCATGGCTTGGCAGAACCTTATTGGTTCGTATGGAAACGTGCATACTGGCACGGATATTTCAAAATCCTTGTGTTTCAGGGGAGGGCTTGCCATGCATCAATGCATCGGGGAAGCCAGCCGAACACCCAATGTTCATGTGTCCCATCTTCCTGATGGTTATTCCACCTCAGAATGTACCAGTGTAGCAGAAAACCTGTGTTTGGGTGGAAAGCGTGGTGGCAGGCAGGCAGGGACCTTTCAGATGTCTTTAAAAACCCACCTGTCAGGAAGTTGATGGTGATCCAGGCCAGCACTCCTATAGCGAACGAGGCGGAGGCAAAACAAACAGAGGCGACGTGAATTCAGGATGAACACACAAGCACGTTGTGGCCGCCCTAAGCCGGTGAACCGGCACAACGCCGTCTTGAGCACAATAATTACGGTGTACAGCACCCTTGAACGAGGCGCAGACACTCGACCTCGCAGAAATGTTTCGGAAAAAGCGTTGACAAATAAATTACACTGTGGCACAACCCCCCGAAAAAGACATAATTACAGCCTTGAGTGGGTCATCACAGCACCGCCGCAGGGCCGAAACCCTCCCATCTTCTCCCCTTAATCGTTATTCCGAGAGAACGCAATAACCCCCCCCTGCGGTTTTTTGTGAAATCCGTCTTGGGTAAACAAGCGGGAATGAAATTGCGTATAGTGCTGGGCGAAAATGGAAGGGAGAGTCAGAGTCCTGAAGGGGGGGTGGGGGGAGGAGGGGTGAGACTGCACCTTCACTGGTGCCGTCCATCATGCCCACGCCGTCATCGGGCAACAGGAAGGGAGAGTCTTCCAGCACGTCTTCCACCTGGGGGGAGACGACCAACACGCGGTTCAATGCTCGGCGTTGGCGGGGGCGACCCGCTGAAAGGGATTCTGGGTTTGAGCCCCGATGTCCACCCCACACCCGACAGTCTGCTACGAGTTGTCCCTGATCAAGGCGGACCCCCCCCCCCCCCCCCCCGACGTCTCTTTAATAACATGCATCTTGAATTCACTGTCATTGGCTTCGGATAAGTGTTTGCTTGAGATGACTAAATAGTAAAGAGGGGGTGGGGGGGATGGGGGAGAATGGCGATTAGTGCTCTTAAGAAAACGGAGTAAACGAAGACGAAGTGATGCGAAGAGAGTTGTGTAAAAAGGGGGAGGAGAGGATAAGCCTTATCCGTCATCTTTGATTAGTTGTCTCTAATGGTAGCCCCGGTCGAGGTGTCCTCTCCACCAGGGAGAGGGAGACTTAATTAATTCTCCCGTGCGGAGATGATTTATATGAAAAAGTACCCCTCATCTCCCATGATGCCCCAGGGCCTGCCCTTTTGGATCCCCCCCCCCCTCTCAGCGCGCAGCCAGCCTTCGACTCCCCGCTCTCTCTCCGCCCCCGCTACAGTCACCGACGCTCTCTCCCTAACTCCTACCTCAGAAGAACCTGTCAGAACGATTCAGACGGGCTCCCCTGCGCCCTCCTCCTCCTCCTCCTCCACCACTCTTCCCCCGCTCCCTTCGCCACGCTCGGCTGAGCCCCGGCACTCTCCCCGTCTCTGGTGCTCCCCCCGCTAACAGAGCGAGACACGGCGGCCCAGTTCAATCGGTTTGGCTCCCCCGCACTACCTGCTCCAGCAGCGCCTGGGCTTTCTCCGGGGCCAGGAGCCGGAGGCCGGCCGTGGCCCTCAGGATCACCGGGGTCCGCTTCCACTCCAGCCGAGGGACCGTCTTCTTGGCCACCTTCAGCAGCATCTTCACCGTGTGGGCGGCCTTCTCGCCCCCCCCACGCGGGGGTTGAGTTTGGTTAGAATGAGGAAACCCTTTGGTTAGAATGAGGATACCCTTTGGTTAGAATGAGGATACCCTTTGGTTAGAATGAGGATACCCTTTGGTTAGAATGAGGATACCCTTTGGATAGAATGAGGATACCCTTTGGTTAGAATGAGGATACCCTTTGGTTAGAATGAGGATACCCTTTGGTTAGAATGAGGATACCCTTTGGTTAGAATGAGGATACCCTTTGGTTAGAATGAGGATATCTTTTGGTTAATATATGGATACCTTTTGGTTAAAATGTGGACACCTTTCTGTTAAAATGTGGACACCTTTCTGTTAAAATGTGGGTACCATTTGGCTAAAATATAATAATAATAATTGATCCGTTTTTTATAGCGCTTTTCTAAATACTCAAAGGTGCTTTACAAATAAGAAAGGAATACATACAGACAGTACAGACACAAATAAACGGGGAAAAAATAAACAACACCACAACAATAGACAACACATTAAGGAAGCGGGAGAGCGTGGAAGATGGCGGAGGATGATTTGGTTAGAAATATGGATCCCATTTGGTTAAAATGTGGATACCCTTTGTTATAATGTGGATTCCTTTCTGTTATAAAAGGAATATTTTGGTTAGAAATTTTGTAAACATTGGTGAATGCAGCGGAATAAATACTTTCATGTTTTGGAGGTATTTTGTATAAAAATAACAAATATGTAGTGAAAGAAGTGTACTACATAAAAAAAACTCAAGATTTGTTCAGTAGATTTTGATACAAACATAAACACTGACGGTGTAACGAGTTTGTCGAGACTCCGTCAACCTTGTTTTTTTTTTTTTTTTTATAAACCCTTGAAACTCACTAATGTATTCTCCCTGGCATACTATTTTTCAATCATCAAAGCGTGTCTCTGAGAAGTGTTTCTTTGCACAGTGTAGAGGCAGCAGGCTCGTTATTTGGTCTGTATTATTTCAGATCAATAGTATCGACCGCATTTGATGAGCCACTCACTGTTTCTGGAGAGTCAGCATAAGCGGACAGGCCCGGTTTTATGGAATGGAACATCTCATTGTCCAACACAGGCAACGCTTGTGGAGCGAAACACAAAAACAGGCAAAGACACCCAATCAACCAAAGGCTAATAAAACACAAAAAACATAATATTCAACATATGCTCTCCAGGAATAAAATGAGCAGTTTCTACAGAGGTGTCGGATTTCGGCAAGAGAGAATGTGCGAGAAAGACTGTGTGAGAGAGTGAGTGTGAGAG
The DNA here is from genome assembly GCF_026213295.1 of Gadus chalcogrammus. Lineage (NCBI taxonomy): Eukaryota > Metazoa > Chordata > Actinopteri > Gadiformes > Gadidae > Gadus > Gadus chalcogrammus. Next base: position 4,996,450 of record NC_079432.1, read on the forward strand.
AAGACGGAAAAAGTGTAGTAGAAGATTTGTTCAAAACTCCCCGAAAGGCAAACTGCCAATTAGTGCTGCTGTTCTCCTGCTTCCTTCGGTGCTGCGTCGGCTAAGTGTTGTGGAGGGACTCGCGTCCTTGTTGCGCTCTCTGTCTGCTCCGTCTCATCATCGACCGCTGTGTGTTTTAGCTCAAAGTCACAACGTCGCGGCTCCAGACTCCAGGCCTGTCGCTACGGCTCACGGATACGACGAACTAGAACAATGTGACGCAACGTGTCCACAAAGGAAGACCGAGACGAAACGAAAACAACGGCCCGTTGCCTTGTTTTAGTCAACACATCTATTTTCAAAATAAGTTTATTGGAGAACGGCAGCAGGCCTACCTGTGTCCTGATGGATGAAGGTGTAGACGTGGATGCGGGCCTACCTGTGTCCTGATGGATGAAGGTGTAGACGTGGATGCGGGTGCCCGTACTGCCCGCGTCGAACATCACGCCGTAGAAGATGCGGCTGGAGTTGGCCGGTCGGCTCAGGCCCATGAGGAAACCGGCGGCGCTGCCGTAGGCGGCGTCCGGGTCAGAGGTCCGTCCGGTCCAGGCGTGAGCCGGCGCCGCCAGCAGCAGCAGCAGCAGCAGCAGCAGCAGCAGGGGTGGCGTCGGCACGACGTCGGCTCTCATCCTCGCTCCGGAGTCCCACGAGAGAGACGACACAGGGTTCAGTTCCTGCCGCCGCGGTGCCATTGTGACGGGGGTGTTAAGAGCTGTTGTGGACAAACCTGTGAGATTCGACCCACACCTGGCTGGCAGCTTCCACACTACACACACCTGGCAGCTTCCACACTACACACACCTGACAGCTTCCACACTACACGCCACTACACGCCTGAGAGCTTCCACTCTAATAGACAAACCTGAGAGCTTCCACAGTGCACACTTGTTGTGGTGCCCACGGATAGCCTTCCAATGGGGCGGGGCTAACACTCACACATGGAGGTGATAGGGAGTAATTATGTTCAGGTCAATACCACACAACTATCCCGGGCACGCCCTTTGTAGTCATTCTAGCCGACCACGCTAAAGTACTTCCCTACAATCTGCTGAGAGATGCACAGACATGACCCCATCAGGACTCAGCATGCTCACGTTTCAGGCTCAACACTGTAATCTATAATTGACGGGGAATTATTCATTGAAATTTTTATATATAATTTATTGAAAAATGATATCAACCTTGTTCATATCATTACTAATATATGGTAAAGCCCTTTGTATACATTCGACTTTACACCTAGAGATAGCTTCCTTTCCACCTCTCCATTTTAAAAGGTGTTGAGGTAGTTTGCATTCGCGTTGCAGTCACGGCGCCTGGTGCTCGGCCCAAGCCAATCTTCTGCCTCCTTTGTATTGTGAATTTATTTGGCTTGCAGCCTTGCAGACGTAGCCGTTCTTCCTAGAATAGTGCAGGTTAACATTGTCACTCCGGCCACGGCCAACATCAGCCCTGGCCAACCCTAAACTCTCCACAATGCTCACATCCCCTCACTCTTTTACCCTTTGTTGTTAATGTGTTTCCCCATAAGAATCATGTCCATCCAATGTCTCTCTGAATGCATGCTTGGTAAATGGCTCCCTGCATCTTCCCTTCATCTTGCTCCAAGAATGAAATCAAATATTTTGTGGTCAAGGAGTGTCCTTATGATAAGTTATTCTTCATTAATATAAGTTTACTGATAAAAAGTAAATAATTACAATAAATCATTTTAACCCTACACCCAAATCTCCACAATCTACCTGTAGGCATGAAGAGCGATGCCCCTCCCTAATCATTAATGGCCCACATAAAATAAATCGCTGTGTGCTAAATTAATAACCTGCACTCAACAAAAATGTTGCTTCAAGCCAGTCACTAATTGAAGACTTATGTTAAGTGACTTTTATGGGTGAGGAACCCTTGCAATTCAAGGTTTGATATTGATACAATATAGTCTATTTAGCTGGTAGGAGACTTTTGCATTTAGTCAGGGCTTGTTGTTAAACACGCCATAAGAGAGCAAGCTTCAGCAGATCACAGAGGCTGCCTCCATGATAAACAAGAGCGCATGGTGCTTATTTTTTGAGACTTGTAATGAGATCATATACAGTATGATCTCACCATAACAACAAGCATATGTCGTCAACAATTTTAACAAGATCCCACTGGTTCAGTTGGTGCTTGTCGACCGCGATATGAAACAACAGTTCCATAATCACATGATACCTTTCGAGGACACAAAATGCATAAGAGCTCATTTGCTTATTAGTGGAAAAAAAAACCTTGCTTAAATGAGCTGGCAGAGTAGAATGGTACAGCCCTTGTTTGAAGTAACTGGCTGTAACTCGCTGGAGCCTTTTGCCCTGAAGACATCATTTCGGGCGCCAAGCGATCAGCGCAGAATAATGACTTTGATTTAGAAGTTGCGTAATAGAAGTTTGCTACCGCCTAATGCGAGGCACGCGAGCCGGAACGCGTTGCGTGGCTGTCATAAGGACACTTAAATTGAAGGCGTAATCATGTGCATTGCCTAATTACAATATACTTAATTAACTAGACTAAACTATATCCCAATTAGATCATGTTCGAGTGGGACTATTCGGAGTAGGGATTGTGCTGCGGCATGATAAAAAAAGCAACAACAAAAAAACTCTTGCCTAACCGTATTGATAAGACTTTCCAATAAGGGAGATCTTTGAGAAAACGCAGAGGTCAACCACTGGACTTATATAGCCTAGTTGCATTCAATAAAATCATTCAAGAGAACCATTTAGGCTACCAAATGCCAGACACTGTGAATGCTGTGTTTTTCTATTCGTCCGACAGTAACGATTGTTACTGTTCTTTGGGATTTTTATATGGTCACTTTTCTGCTTAGTTTGAACCAATTAATCAAATCTTGCTCACACTGTTACACCACAGGTGAATGGTATGATCATAGACACTACGCAGTCTATACTTATACATCCGATATCGTATTGGTTTTAGTTTGTCTTGCTAACTATTCAGATCCAACTCCTTTAGATTGTAGAATTGATTTATGAGCTACAAGATGAGAGGTAATCTACCATATTAACCTGAAAGCCGATGTGTCTGAATAAATGTATATTTAAATAAAGTTTGAAATGAATTTGGACCCATAAACAGTGTAGTAGCCACAGAAACCCATGAAACAATATGTAGTAGCCACTGAGACCCGTGAAACAGTATGTTGTAGCCCCAGAACCCAATGAAACATTATGTAGCATCTACATAAACCCATGAAACAGTATGTTGTATCAACATAAACCCATGAAACATTATCCCCTAGCCACAGTCTAACGTTAGCTAGTAGTAGCCCATAGACCGTGCATCTATGACAAAGATAGCTTAAACAAACTTTGAGGAGCACTTGTCGGTGAATCCCCCCTAAACACACAGTATTTGGGTAAATAACAAAGTTCGAGATCATATCTGAAATCATATAAAGTAGGAATGTTGACAGAATGGGTTTGTTTGCAGAGTTTCTCGGCGTTACATACTACGCTCACCATGATAAGCTCTCGAGCAGCAGATTTGCAGCTGAGCGCACAACTACGTCACAGGCGGTGCTCACACGTAGAGCCAATAGGTGGAGCTTGCCCTAGTCGAGCCCAGAGTGATAGATATAACATTATTCTCTCTCTATGGCTCTGGTCCAGCCCAGAACCACTCTGGTCCTCCAGCCTCTAAGGGCAAACTCCACCTCTCGGTCCAGCTCCACCTCTAGCCCCAAGAACTTGGTAGCAAGTTCGAGGACAAATCTATCGGCAGCCCCGGAGAAGACCGTGGCTTGAAGGACATTCCTTCAAGGAAACCATAATAGGTCAAGCTCCACCTATTTGGAGTGAGCACCACTTTTAAGTTGGACAACTAACGAAAATGAACAATTAAAATGCATTATTAAATTCAAATGATCGAGCATAACAACAAAAATGTTTAATACTCGACCAAATGCCATAGCATGCAATACAAAGATACCACCACCAATTTCCAGCAAACATTGCTTCAGATAAAATGAAGTTTTGTTTCCAGCTATATAAATGGTCTAACATTTATTTCAATAGATTTGTTGTCGTAAAAGTATTCCTCAATGACAAAAGATAAACAAGTACGGTGTGCATTTTGTTTATTCAAACATCATACTCAAAATCCAATTGCAACGTAGTAAATCCACACAGCATCTTGCAATATATATGGACCTCACATCACTCCCCGATTGATAAATCAATATCACAGTCCACACAAGTCTCCAAGTTCAATCAAATCTAAAAACATTGCGGTAACAACCTCCACATCCAACACAAATTGCCATAAACCGAAGGCATCAATGTTCTATCAAGCGTTCGGATACCGATATGACAAACATGCAAATACACAGGGGACAGAGAAATTCAGACAGTTTTCCGTTAAAGAACAACCCTACATTTAATTTCCCTGGAGTGTTGGGCAGTGGGTTTGTCAGTATTGATGCGAGTTGTTAACATATGCAAAGCTAATATCTTGCTGTCACAGTTAGTATTTTTGTGATTGCTCCGATATTTCAAGGAAGACATGACTAACCACTGGATCAAAAGATTTGATCGAGACTTTATCTCTTTATGGAAACTAATAAAACGGAAGTCAAATCTGTGTAGTTACAAGTACATGCTGTACATATTTTCAAATCTTCAAACCGAGGTCCTTTTCCCCCCCCCTCCCAGAAAGAGGTAGAAATGTAGCGTAGTTTGAATGGAGTGACACATCAATGTGTAATACTCTCGGCTAGATAACAGAAAAATGACAGCGTCCTTCAAAGTCCCTCACATCGTCTACCAAAATAATCAGCCGGTAATGAAACGAAAGGAACAGTATCTATCCGCCCTCGCCCCTCTCTTTCTATGAATAACTAAACCTTTAACTGTAAGGCATAGTGAGGCATGTGGTGGATGTTCATCCTGTTAGTAGCACTAGTATTGGGTTCTCTTCATCATCACGGGGCCTTTCTGCTCAGGTGTTAGCGTATCGTTGGCATGGTAACGGCGGGGCTGCTGACTCCGGCGTCCTCTGCCTTCCACTGCGACGTGACGGTCTTGATCTGGGTGTAGAACTGGATGCCCTGGTGACGCACGAGAACAAAGAATGGAATCAACGGCCGAAACAGAGGCAGCAAAAAAAACACGCTTGTTTCTAAATGTGTAGTGGTGGGGTACCGTGACTGACACACACACACACACACACACACACACACACACACACACACACACACACACACACACACACACACACACACACACACACACACACACACACACACACACACACACACACACACACACACACACACACTTTACAAAAGGTTTACGTCCAGCATCGGTCTGCAACGATTTCATTCCGCGGTGATTATGCCCTGTATTCAATACAAATTACTGTCGACAACGTTGTGGCACGATCAATATTTGCTCAAATGGTAAACGCCCACTGGCACCAACCGAGTGAACAAGTTACTTACTAATACAACCACAGGCTGCTAATTGGTCAATACACTTTTCCATTCTGGTGTACCGTCATCCAGAACAGTGCATGTATTCACACGCTCTTCAATGGTGCTTGTGCTGCTGTGCGATTTCATTGGAACTGCGGCCTCTACACGGGTGCGGGCCGTGCAGCCTTTATAAAGGTTTGTATTCAAGCCTTTGCTGCTTATGTACGATGCGGTCTACAGTCGCCGTACTATGATATAGGCCTTTGGTTGACCAACGTTTGCATGTTAGTTTGTATGGTTATTAACCTGTTTGCCGTAGAAGTTGGTGTCTCCTCTGAAGGAGCCCCTGGATCCGGTGAAGGAGAACATGGGGAGAGGGACTGGGATGGGAACATTCACTCCGATCTGCAGGACAAACAAAAAGTACAACATCACACTTTATACTTTATTCCACTGCAAAACATCAGGTACAACCTCAAGCATCGTTAACGAAATAAAAAGGGTCCCAAGAGTAGTTGTTTGGTTTTATTTATGCCAATATATCAACTGCAACAAAAAATATTTAGAATCTTCCATCTCCCCAATCGGTTGAGGTGGGGTCAACATATTGAGGTGGGGAAAATAATATATATAATAAATAATAAAAAATGAAAATATGAATAATAATAATAATTATTATTATGACTAAGGAAGCTTAATCACAATGAGATGTGGAGAAGGGATGGGATTAAAAAAGTGCGAACTTCTTCCCACTCAAGTGTTTGTCATTTATGTATCCAGTTATGCTTGCTTTCCATTTGGTGTAACATCCTTATTTTCTCTATGAAAATGTCAGATTTTCTAAATAAAATAAAGATTTTAAAGCAATCAAATTAATCAATCTAGGGGGAGGCCCCCCCACCCCCCTTGCTGACTACATCCCCAGACAACCAGGCGCGTGCGTTACCTGGCCCACGTCCACCTCGTGTGTGTATTTGCGTGCGGTGGCGCCGTTGTTGGTGAAGATGGCGGTGCCGTTGCCGTACGGGTTGTTGTTGATGAGTGCGATGGCCTCGTCGAGGTCTGCCGCCTCCAGCACCACCAGCACTGGGCCAAAGATCTCCTCCTTGTAGCAGGTCATCTCGGGCTGCCGGCGGGAACGGGGAACACACACACAGTACTATCAGTGATGACACAAAAGGAACAGTACCCCCACCTCTTTCTGTGGAAAAAACAACCACAACTCAAAAGTTTTGCTTGATGTTCATCATATTGTGAGGATTACTAGTTTGTTTGATTATTTGATCTGATTATCATTATTATTGCTTTTCCGCTCAGGTTTTAGTTCCCATCGCACGCGCACACACACACACACACACACACACACAAAAGTTATAGAAGGCCGTATTATTTATTTACATTCTACTTATGTTAGCCTATCGCCTTCTCCTTAAATAAATGCGGTTATCCTTTTTTTTCCTATCAAAACGAGTTAGGATAAACACCATCTATCCAATGTCGGACGCAAATTGCACAATGAAACAATTTCCATGAAAAAAAGAAAGGACGCATTACCCTGAAGGCTACGAATAACAAAGTGGCTCTGCAGCTGCAGCTTATTGAACTGATTTTAAAGTCAAGTAATAGGTTGCAATACAGGCAACCATGGTCAGCTATTGGAAACCAGAGCAGCTTCGGGACAGTTTCAGTGTTGGGGAAGAGAGTGCTGGTGGAGAACGGCTCAGTATTTGCACCTTCAGTGACCACTGACAAAGAGGGATGAATTATGGACCTGGAATGAATAAGACCAACAGGATCATACAGGCAATTCTCCAAGAACGAAATACAATCCTCAAAGTGAGTTAACTCAAAATTGAATTTGGAGCATTACATTTGGGCAGGAGTGAATAATTAAACAGAGTTAATTTATTTTTAATAACCAGCTCATGGGAAGATCGAAAATTAGAATTCTAAAATGCATTAACGCAAAAAGACGCTGGTCATTGGTGTGGGGGACCCCGACAGTTAGACCGTAATGGAGCCCGCGGATAGCCCGCTCTGCCCAAGGCTGACCAATCACAGTGCTGCGCTCACTCCCCAGTCATTCTGAACCTTTGCTCGATTTGGAACGTCTACAAATATAAAACATGCGTGTCGGGGTTTTCCAACTGTATAGAAAAGTAACTTTTTCCTAGAATTAAAAGTCAAGGTCGTTGAAAGCAGGCGACGAGATTCTCCCAACCTTGACGTTGCTGATGATGGTGGGCCCTACGAAGTTCCCGTTCTCGTAGCCTTTGACGTTGACCGCCCTGCCGTCGAGCAGGAGGGTGGCTCCCTCGTCCACCCCGCTCTGGATCAGCGAGTTCACCCGGACCTTGGCCTCGGGGGAGATCAGGGGCCCCACGTCGGCCCCAGGCTGGTCGCCTGCGGGACGGAAGCGAGGAGCGAGACGTACACGCTTAGGAGTTTTCTCCGTCGATGAATTACAAAGAGATCCCCGAGACACATTCAAACCATCCATCTTCATCATGAAAGAGATTATTACATTGTTCTGCGAGACTGAATCAAAAATGCTTGCATTAAAATCCCTTAAGAGGACGGACGTCAAAACCTCATAAAAGTAAAAACAATCAAAAGGAGAAACCTGGAAAAGGAACAACAGAGAAAAGGAGGGATCTCCCCCGTTCCAAAAAACAGGACGCGTCGGTCGGTTTGTCGGTAACACGGTCACACGAACCTGCGTTGACGCGCAGTGCCTTGGAGCGTTCCACCAGCTCTGGCAGCCAATCGCGGGCCTCCCCCACCAGAATGGCGGTGGAGAGAGCCATACAGCGCTGGCCGGCGGCCCCGAAGGCGGCGCCCACCAGCTGGTTCAGCGTGTTCTCCTTGTTGGCGTCGGGCATCACCACACCGTGGTTCTTGGCACCCTGGAGTTAAAGAAAACAAAACCCAAGTAGGTCGCCGTCATTTCATTCATGCATTTTGTAGAACAGCGACACAAGTAAAAGAAGGCAAATCATTCCCTTTAAAGACCAAGTAAACTCATTCTGTTGCTTCAGCATATTCTTCAAACACCGTCTCAAGGAAATGGCAATATAAAAGAATAGAAAGAAAACAAAAAGAGGAGGGCAGCCAGAGGCAGATTAAATGCTTGAACAGTTTTAAGTGTTTTTTTGAACAAAGACATTCTTGCCAACAGGGAAACAAACATCCAGATCTCACAGGAATAAGAAAGGAAGGTCTCTATGTGCAATCCGCAGGAGGTGTTCATGTAGGACCACTAAGAGCATCACGTCTCCTGCACGCACCATGTTGGACTGCACCCTCTTGCCGTTCGAGGAGCCGCGATTGTAAATGTATTCTCCAGCTTGGTTGGAGCCCACGAAGCTGATGGCCCTGATGGCGGGGTTGTCACAGATGAAGTTCACCGCTAGACCGCAACATAAAAAACAGACCATAGATCAGAATGCAAAGAGTTAGAGGGGCCAAGAAACCTGCTTGAGCACCAAACACCCAGACACACACCCACAACTTTTGTGGTTATTAAATAAACAAAAATCCTCCCCCACTTAAGTTTTCCAAAGCGACAGAGCCCCCCAAAAACCCGTCCCACTTTCAGCATGCCTCCAGAGCATTACGCAAACGAATAAATAACAAATGAGAAAAAGAGGGACCCTCATTGGGCTCACCGGCGTGCTGCCCGTGGATGATGTTGAGCGTGCCGTCGGGGGCGCCGGCGTCCTGCAGCAGCTTGGCCAGGAGCATGGTGCAGCCGGGCACGCGCTCCGACGGCTTCATCAGGTAGGTGTTGCCGCACACCATGCCGATGGGGAACATCCACAGGGGGATCATGGCGGGGAAGTTGAAGGGGGCGATGCCGGCGCACACGCCGATGGGCAGGCGGAAGGTGTACGTGTCCATGTCCTTGGTGATGGAGGGCAGCGTCTCGCCCAGCATCAGGGAGGTGATGCTGCAGGCGTGCTCCACCACCTCTAGGGGGCAGACGTGAGCAGAGGGGGGGAGAGAGAGAGGGGATGAGGATGTCGCAAAGACACAGGGGCAAAGGGGGTGGGGTATATTGGCTGTACGGGGTATAAGGTCCGAAACAAAGGCTTTTAAGACTGATTGGATCCCAAGAAGTAAAACATTAATGACGAAGCACTTTAGCCTTTGCATTTTCTTCATCATACGTAATCTTGCCATGGGTACTCATTGGCCAGGCTTCAACCAATGGTAGGGAGTCTTGGTCACACAAGAAGTCAGAAGGTCAATAGTAATCACCTTGTGGGGGACTGACATGTGCAAAGTCGAAACCAACTTCTTCTGCATGAATCCACAGAAGCACACAAGCAACAACAAACCAAAATGCAACATTTGCTAGGATGTTCTCAGTACAACTCATTCAGATAACAAGCAGCATGTTCATCTCAGATTATTTGGAGGACAGCTGTTGGGGGTGAGGGATCAGTATTATTATGCCTTCTATGCACCAACATTACCATCTTCCTATTTTTAAATGAGCAGCTGCTTCCAGGGACATCAAAGAGAAATAAAAAAATAGCAACAGCAAATCTTCCCAAGACAAACCGGCCCATTTCAGTTTTTTATTCCTTCCTTTCTTATTTCGACACCCAGTTGGCCTCTTCTTCTTCAACAAAAGCACCCCGGCTATCAAGATCCTTTTACAAAGATGGACTCCTTTCACTTTGAGTGTTAAGGCCCACAAATTGACAAGAACCTCTGCCACAAGGTTAACTCATTCAATACTCATTAAACCACTTTCCCCCCCGGAGGAGCACGGAATTGAGTGTTTACTCAAGACCTGCTTCAGGAATACCGATGAAGGCACCAAAGAGAGGATTTCCAGGGAGCAAAGTACAAAAACACCAAAACTCCACCCGGGTCTGAGCAACAAGAGAAGCGACACCACAATAGCCCTTCTGTGGTCTAAAGTGGCATAATGATACTAATAATACTAATAATAGGCCACTACTTACGCAGTCCTCTGAAGACGTCCCCCTCGGCGTCGGCCAGGGTCTTGCCCTGCTCCAGAGTGATCAGCCTGGCCAGTTCTTTCTGAAAGACCACATTTGAACAACCTGCTCATCAAGAAACACGTCCAAGTCTTTGTTCTGCAATAAAATGACTGAAATAATGAACCAAGTGCACACATCCAACTTACCGTGCAACGTGCTAACACTCCGAGTCAAATCCATACCGTAAATATTCCATTATGGAAAAACAAAGCCAATATGCCCGGTTATATGGGGCCGGATAGTCAACTGGTGTTGGGTGATTGACTCCCAAACAAAAAGGTTCTGGGTTCAAACCCTGTTGCCTCCTGCCTTAAGGTATAGACAGCAGCCCCGCAAGCATTCTATAGTAAAATCCTTAACCCATGACCTGTGCACGAATGACATGCATCTCAAAGTCCCCCTAACCCTCTTGGTTAAAACCGTGTGCCGGGTGACTAAACAACGGGTACGTACGATGTTGTCCTTGATGAGCTGCTGGTAGCGGAGGAAGACCTGCTGCCTGCTGAGAATGGACGTCTCCGCCCACGGGTGGAAGGCCCTGGAGCACGAGTCTGCCGCAGCCTGCATCTCCTCCTGGGTGGCTTTGGGGACGCGGCTCACCACCTCGTTGGTAGCCTGAGAGGAAGCGTGACGTTAGTTTCATGGGCGGTTGCGTCCGTTTATGCGATTTGTGTTCCAGGTGATGCGACACCGGTGGTTGTGGATTTGGGGACAGTAATCAAAATCGAATCCAATTTATATTAATAACGCAATCTTCATGTTACTGGTGCAAGAATCACTCGAGTGTGATTTTGTTTTAATTCCGGTAGGATTTCATCATTACTGGGGTAGAGGCAAACTCTGAATAGTAACAGGGCTGGAGAGTGCAGGAGGGCATAAACAAGCCACGCTTGAACAAGTCTGAAGCCTTTCTGTCGTTCTCAGATTGTAAATTCCACAGAAATCCAATTATATTGATATTTATTTGAATTCAAGACGTTCCACAAGCTCGACCCTCGTTCATTTGTTTACCACAACAGGTAGTGTTTTGTCTGGGGAATTACTAGGCTTAATTGGTATTATTTTCAAGTAGGCCTACGTGAGGGTTTAGTTCAAGTTGTACTTACGGGATTGTGAATGTCAATCCATTCTGTGGTCTGCGAGTCCACGAACTTGCCGTCTATGAACAGCTTGGTGGTGGGCTGCGGTAGGGAAATACATAACATTTAAATGCAATATGATTCTTTGCATAATAATAATAATTGTCGTACACAAACAATTACGGAGTCAGGAATTGGAGGTCTTACCACTGATGACGAGTACCACATACGACTGAGTTGGAGTGGTGTCTGCAAGGGAGATCAATGGAGTAAAGTTTAAAGGAGATCAAAACAAACAGAAGTTAACTCGTTTGTGTCCGACCTTAATGAGCAGTAACATCCATGCGATGCAAAGCACGATCTGATGCGTTTTAATTGTATGCAACTTAATAAATACTACATTCCTGCAACGTGGGGTAACAAAACAAGACACCCAATCCCCAAGAAGACGGCTAACACTGGTTAGCCAATGGGCTGCATTGTCCGTCCGACCGAACAACTAGTGTAAAAGTAGTCGAGCATAAACAAGGGTTTAACCTTTGTGTTGAAAATCGTCCTGCTGAGTATTCCTGCCATGGCTGCTGAGATGTGCGCTTCAGTGCTCCCTCCAAAGCCCTTGCAATGACCCAAAAGACAAGCTAGAGTGGGCAGCAAACTGGAGCTAGCGGTGCAGCAGTCAAGCGATAGAGGACAAGACGCGGAGCCTACGCTGCACTTTAGCCGATCTACAACCGTGACGGATCAGACTAGCGCTGTGTGTCAACCAGCGATGGACCTGACGCGATGTTTGTGAATCTGCCAAAGCGGCGCGCAGCAACGTTCCCCTTGCGTAAGCTAAAGTGGGCGGGGCCTACTCGTTTCAACAACCAATCAACTCGCTTGCAATTACAGCCGCCCCTGAGTTTTTTTATTTTTTTTATTTTAATGATTGTCACCTAGTAACCCCCGGTTCCGTTTTGTAAAACGTCCCCTCTTCATCTTTTTTCTGTTCTATTAGTAGTAGCCATATTTTTTAACTTAAGCATTCAATTTCAGAAAAGAGAAGAGACTCTAATAAATCGTGATAGATACATTGCGCATCCATCTACTTTTTGAGCTGTTTTTAGATACCTGTCGGCTGGGATTTATTTACACTTTCTCACTTGTGTCAGAAAAAGCCCCGGCGGCGAGTGACTGTTTCCATGGAAACCTACACAGGAACCATGGAGTTCCTAGACTGGAGTTGCCATGACGTCGCGTGCTGGATCGAATCTTTAGGATACCCTCAGTATAAAGTAGGATGCATTCAAGGCTGCACTATGGATGGATAGAGGATCACTCATACAGTAACTTATAAATAACTACTTGTACTCAAACTTTATTTTTGGCAGGAGTGTTTCACGGATAACTTCATCACGGGCAGGAAGCTGATTTTTGTAAACTGTCGCTACCTTCCAAGAATGGGAATCACCGACTTTAAAGACATGCAGGTAAGTGAAGGTCCCTCCACCCATCCAACCATGATGGACAGTAGGCTTTTGTTCTGCAGGCTACAACACGTCAGGCAACACTGAAACCCAATGGTTTGTATCCAGTAACCGTCCTGTGGGATCCATTGGGCCTGTCGTTGCCAATTCTCCAAAACCTGATAACCCAATACCTCCTAAGTTACCAAGAGAGTGGGGAAGTTAGATTGGGCCCGCTGGCTGGTAAACACAGAACCTATCGGCGTTAAATGCTCTGTATTCCTGTAGGCCTTAATGCAAGAGTGTGGGGCAAGGAGGTGCATTGATATTTTCAGCACACTCCACAAATCAAAGACAGGGAACAACAAGACAAGTTAAATTACAATTCAATTAGGACAAATCTTTGATTCGATTTGTCTTTTGTGTTGCGAAAGAAAACCGATAGCAGTAATAGACACACAGTGGGGAGATGCTCTCATCAGTCACATTGCAAAATGTTGCCCAGCATGATTCAGACACAGTCTGGTTTCATGCTGAGCCATATTTTTGGCAGATATAACTTATGTCAATGAGCATGTGCATGTGTTGGGGTTGGCCACTTCAGAGTACCTCTTTGGTCTGCGAAGTGAATAGTAGATTGCCTGATGCTCAAACTTGACTACTTATTTACCTAATTGGGAATGGGCCAGGCCTCTCTTGGAAAATAGATTCTCAATGAGACTTTTATCTGCTAAAGGTTTAATAAAAAATAATAATAATAATCAGGAATAAGACAGTGTGGGGAGAGATAGTTGGACTTTTAAAGGTTTGGTGACAAAATGTGGTTGTCAATCAGTCACGTTTGGCACCTGAAGTGCAACAGCATTTAAAGTTGGACAAACATCAAGGTGAGAAGATTTCAAAACCCCCTCTAACGTGCATCTTCTTCCTCCACACACTGCGGCAAGTCCACGGATCCCCCTCAATAGTTGTTGTATCTCACTCCGTCGATTTATTTTTGCTTGTTTGCAAATGAAGCCCGACGCCCAAAATACCTCTCACTACCTTTCTCCTAGCCCAGAGTGTCCAGCCTCCAGTGGAAACTGTTTTTCACCAGCGCTGCTAAATCGACCAACCCCCAGAGAATTCCTCCATTGAATTATAACTCTCCCTCTGTTTACCTTACCCCCCCCCTGTCCCCCCCCCTGTCCCCCGGCCAGGTCATCGCTGCCCACGTGCACGCCCTCCTGGGAACATCCGAGGTCCGCTGGACCCGAGGCCTTAACCTGACCCCCAGGGACGACATGGCAGCCTTCCTGGGGGTCAAGAGCCGGACAGGCCAGGGGACCAACGGCCTCACCTACAAGCGCTTCCTGCTGGACCGCCGTCCGTGACGGACGCGGTCCCGTGCGGCACGAGAGCGATTGAAACGCCAAAGAAAAGTCGATCCCTCACGTGGCAATTAAAAGGAGAACAGTCAGCGACGAGGAGACGGAGAGTGTTGTGATGGTGTGTCCGTGTCTTGTCTCCACCGACGGCTGTGACAGTCGGAGGGTATTCATAGTTATTTTGCGTTGATACGTAGACATTACAAAGAGCGCTTGTCGACGTAACAAGGATCATTACGGGAGCCGACAGCGGCTCAGCTCTGCTCATTCATCCCCTTTCCAGTTTTAATGCAAACATGAACGACAACCGTGTAGGAACAGCCGTTCTCTTTATAACTTAGTTTGCCTATTAAGAACCCTGTTTCAAGGGCCCTGCGAGTCGGAGCCTCGCAGTGCGTTTGAAATACTTTATACAAGAACGCGGGAAATAAGTCAGCAAAAGCATTGTTATGGACGACACTAGCTAGCAATCGGACCATTAAAGAGACTGAATGGTGTGTTTCCGAGGGGGGGCCCGCACCATCTATTTCCCCCCCCCCGTGGATGGGCTGTAAATGTTCAAAAGCACTCGCACAATAGCTGTGTGCCCATTGATCTCGAGCGCGGTGCTGGTCACCAAATTGAGCTATCGATCGAGGGAAACAAATCCTTGGGGAAATTCTGCCTCTTGACAACTAACACCTATTATAAAGTGTGTGAGGAGACACAGGAACGCTGCGGGGGCACCATTGTTCTCCGGGAAGACAAGAACAGGACCGACTGCGCGGGTATCTCTTCCCAGATGGGCTGTGGCGGACCTTGTTCTGGACTCGGGGGCCATCCGTCACAGCCTTGTGCGCATCCGGCCTTAAAGCCAGGCACTATGTGTGACCCTCTCTGGTGGATTAGTGATGCGCTTATAAGGGCCTAGATCTGTGCAATTTAGGCCAACTCTATGGGTTTAGTATTTGAACTCTCCAAAAGGGTCTTCTGGGATTATTGAGGAATGCCCAACAGATTTTTGATTGTTTTTAAGGAATTCTGCGTTGCATCAATAAACTCTTCATTTTGATATCAATGTCTTTGTATCAAAACTCTTTTACAATTCCCAAAAAGTTAGAGATAATGACAACAGATCGTCTCCTAAACGAGCCTTTTCTCTCACATGGCCGTGCCTAAACGACGCCTGATTGATCCACTCTGAATCTAGGTTACTGCAATGTCGTGCAAGTAGTCGAGTTAAATCCAGCCCACATTAATAAATGATGTTTCCTGCCTGCGAGAGAGAGGGACTGGGAGGCATCGCATCTGTCTATATGCACAAGTGGTCTCTCTGTGCCTCGAAGCACACCGATTACCATTCCGCGCACAACACCTCTGCTCACCCGCGAAATGGAGCTCGGTCGGTGGCGGCGGCGGCAGTGAGCGAGGGGTTGACGGCAAAGAGAGTCCCGCTACTTATGAGACGCCCTGGCCGTGTTTGGGGGGCAAGGCGAGGGGTGGTGATAGTGGTGGAGGTGGGGATGTGAAGCAGCAGAAGCGGCGGCAGCAGAAGCAGCAAAACCCTTTCAGTCAATCTGGATTAACTAACTCAGAGGCTGAGGCTGCGTCACTACCACAAGAGAGAGAGCGAGAGAGAGAGAAGGAGAGAGCGAGAGGGAGAGAGAGGGAGGGAGAAAGCGAGAGAGAGAAAACAACTGGTGAAAACGATACACGGAACATCTGGGCTGCAGTAATGCGATCCCGAGTGGAGGGGACGCGCACAAGCCCCACTCAGCGAGGTGAGCCGCTGCCCGTCCGCCTCAAAGGCGTTTTCTCCTCCACCGAAGGTCCACGCGGCGGGGCGAATCCGCAGTAGAGGCGATCCTGTGCAGCTGCAGCCGCCTCTCTAAAGCCACCGCGTACTCTCCATCTATCAGGGACTTTGTTGCTTTGCTTCTTCTTCTTTTTTTTTTCTTTTTTTTGGAGATCAGCGACATTAGCGCTATCTCTATCTCTTCTCCACTGGCGATGTAATCGGAAGGTGCGGTTTGAAAACGGGTGGATTTTTCCTCTCTTTTTAATCTCTCTAGTCTCATTTATCCGCTGCCCATGGATTTCTCGAAGGGCACCGTCGGTGTGGAAGGCCGTCGAGAGCTGTGGTAGCGGGCGGGACACCTGAATCATCCCGAAGCGATCCTCCGTCGGGTCCCGTTTTAGACCCCGGCTCAGCTCCGCCCAGCCGCCACAGGGACTCTGGGCGACCGTCCGGGAGGGAATATTTAGCCTATAGCCTACTCTCCCCCTCTGGAATCTGGATTGGATGCACCATCATCTGCCAGGTAATTCAATACTCTGTATCTCGTGTGCACATGATGTCATCTATAGATTGTGAACTCTTTTATGTGGGGGGAACTGCCCTTCACTATTGGCTATGCGTTGTGTGGGCTTGTGATGCTGGCGACTCGGGGCAGCAGTTCACCTATAGGAACTCTATGTGAAGCAGCTTGGGAAGGACTGTAATGACTGTAGGGATGGAGGAGGAGGAGGGAGGGGGGCTGAGGGGTGGGGGTATGGGGGGAGTGGAGGGGTTACGTATAAAGGCTATAAGCCACTAGCCCATGCAGGACCTGTTCCGCAAGGTCAAAAATAACCTCAATTTCTCAAGGAACGCGGACCTACAGCCGTTTTATTTTTAGACCCCCCCCCCCACCACCACCACCACCCTCTCTACCTCCATTTAGCTGCATGTCGTTTTCTACAGGTGAAACGGCGGGGGGGGGGGACATGCATGTTTCCTTGTTTTTTTCCCCTACTCGCAATGGAAAAGGGGATTGATTTCAGAGGCTCTATTAGCCCATGCACTGACTGGCTCGTAGGCTGCTTATCAGCCCAGGCGTGGTGCACGGGAACACGGTGTAGGGTACAAGCCGGCTGGTGTTATGAGGTGTGCCCTGGTGACAAGTGGAATGCTCATTAAATGTGATTAACGCTGTCAGGGTACAAGTTGCTCTGCCACCAAATGGGACACTATTAAGAAAACGTGTTTGTTAGCTAATGCAATCACATTTTCGTGTTTAGGTGTAGGTGATTGATTGCAGCCACACGGATTGAAAAAAAATCACTACCACGTGATTTATAGATCGTTATAACGGTCCGTGTGAGTCAGCCTACCAGAAGTATATCTCATTATCTTATTGCTCTGGAGGGCTCACTCTAGGCACCATGCCACAGCAGCCAACACCAGGCCCACTCCTCTTTTTGCCGTCCCCCATATCGTTTTGCTGGCTTCTATACATCTCTGTTGGATGGAGGCTTTACAACATGGTGTATTGCACAGGTTTACAGTAAAACACAGACTTTATAGTGTGGATGTTTCTGCGAAAATAGTTTTTTTTTGTTGACAGGACAGCCTTTGTGCTAAGGAGGTTATTGACCCGATGGTATCTCGCTAACACATTGTGACAGTGACATTTCAGACATTGAGGAAATCATTCATGCATTTATTAAATCATGCATTCAGTTTATAAAAGAACCACGGTGTGCAGCATCATGCACACGCAAGCACAGGCCGACAGAGAGACCGACAGACACCCACAAAGGCGCACACACACCCACACACAACCCCCCACACACACACACCAACACACAGTCTGTGCATGCATGCGTACGTGTGTGTGAATCCATGTGTGTGTGTGTGTGTGTGTGTGTGTGTGTGTGTGTGCATGAGTGTGTGTGTGTGTGTGTGTATGTGTGTGTGTGTGTGTGTGTGTGTGTGTGTGTGTGTGTGTGTGTGTGTGTGAATCCTTGTGTGTGTTTTGGTGTGTCTGCACACATGTGTGCACGTTTTGTCATGGTTGTGTGTGTGTGTTTGGTGTGTGTGTCCTTGTGTGTGTGTGTGTGTGTGAGCACACATGAATGCATGTTTTTCCATGTGTGTGTGTGTGTGTGTGTGTGTGTGTGTGTGTGTGTGTGTGTGTGTGTGTGTGTGTGTGTGTGTGTGTGTGTGCGTGCAGGGAGCCCAGTGCACGGCTATGACTGTGAGTGCTGTTCACTTGATTACACAACACAACAAGGGGAAGAGGCCATCATGCATTATTTAAGTATTTCGCAAACTGCGTGAGAAAAGAAAGCAGCAGCAGAGCAGACGTTCTCTGGGGGTCTTTGGTAAAAACAAAAGGCTGTGTGATGATCGCATCCACTATTTTTATTACAAATAACTGAAGGAAAAAAACGCAATTCAACAGCACTTTCTTGATTCTGAGTCAATATGAAGCATTCGCTGGACTGAAATATTTGGGCACGACTTGCGGCTTGCTGTCTCTATCAGGCACACACGGTAGATCTGACTAACTCCTGTAATTCTACCCAGTCCACCAGAGCCCTCTTAGACAGCTCTGTAATTTGTACTTTCATCGTATGGGTCTGGGCCTGAGCGTGTATGGTGTATAGTGGGAAATCAGCGTTTGCTTTGAAAGTTAATTTATCTCCCTTCCTACAGCCCGGGCCTCAGCGTGTGCTGAATGTTTTCCTAAGGAGGTCGCAGTTTTATTTAAGAGATTCCACGGTGCTCGTCTCGGTGCCAAAACCCCAAGGTTTCTAATCTCTCCTCTCCTGGGTTCCCGGTCTTGCTGAGCAAATATTTCTCATGGTTTAGAAAATCATAAATATGGAGACATAAGATGGAGATTTCTCACTCTGCGGCGGGCATATACCATACTCCCCGATACGTTTAACATACAATGGGGAACCTTGATGATGTGTGCAGTGTTTCCTCTCTCTGTGCGTTGATGTGATGATGTGTGCTCCAGTCTGGGAGGACCCAGGCCGCGGCAGCGAATCTCTGGGTTTCCTCTGATACCTTAGACTCTTCTGATGGGCAAACACTTTGGATCTACAAGGGCCTGTTGTAAATGCTGATGAACAGCACTTCTATTGATGCAGTGGGCTCTGCTTAGTATGCTATCCCCTGACATGCACACAAACACACACACACACACACACACACACACACACACACACACACACACACACACACACACACACACACACACACAC